>NW_019416344.1:182521-278129 GCF_000390285.2 Anoplophora glabripennis | reverse complement strand
GCAATCATTTTTTTCCTCTTCCATTTTCGCCTAAAATCAACTCTTGAAAAGCTACATAATTAAATAGGAAGAAAAATATGACAATTTTCGAATTTTTTTAACATATTGTGCCGCCAAAAGTTAAGCCCACGTTTTTTTTATGCGCATAGAAAAATTTTCATTTCTAGTGATATTTGAAAGCCAAAAAGCCAAAAATCTCCGTGGATATACGATTCAAAACAGATACCGCCTGGTCTATTAAGTCTGTTGACCCAAGAACATGCTTTCGTCTTCAATTTAATAGAATAGAAGAAAATAGATGGGTTTCAATGTCAGTCAGGAATAGATGAATAGAAAACAGACCCGCTAATTGCTACAGAAAGGGAACATGCACCCTGAGACTGAGCATTTTATTCTTGCAATTTAATAGGTCATAGCAACACATGCCGCTGGGGGGAGTGCGGCCTAGCAACTTGGCATTTAAGTCATTGATATTATAAGCCAAGCAACGCTGATCGCGTTGGATGGGTGACTATCTGGGGAAGGCTCGCGATGTTCGTCCACCTTCTGCTGACCTGTGTGTCGGTGTATTCACAGAAACTGCACAAACTTGGGCGAGGTTTGTGTAGGAAAACAAGCCATTAGGTCTTGAAAACCCCACAATACCAATGAAGCATACATTCAATTTAGATTAGAATATTCATACCACTGCCCCAAAAACTGTCCTTCTTCATATATGCACTTGGCTACGGCCCATGCATTGGAAGAATACACCAGAGAAAGCTTTGAAAATAATAATAATAATTAAAATATTACAAATATATTTTGTTTCCTTTTTAAGTGATCCAGCTTTTCTCCCCCAATTAGATTGAATATATTGAGTTCATTCTACAACTCTCGCATGCCATAAAAGGAAGAACAGCATTCCAGAGAGGAAAAGATGAAATATTGGTGTTATTTGAAAATTTGATGGTTAAATTATCAGGTACTAGTGAAAAGAAGAGCGGATAATGACGTTACAACTGCGTGGCTGGATACTCGTTTTCCAGTTATTTATTTTCCGAGAGGTTGTTTATCCGAGACCGTCGCAGACACAACACCTTCATCTGCTGTTCGATAATTAAGTCGATTTGCACCAAAGAAGGAAGACGCACATCATTCAGTTTCAGTAGTTTCTTATAAATTGAGCAATCGATGTAATTATAATACTTAGGAACGTTTTCATCCAGCAGTAGGCAGGAAGCTCCATTGAGTGGCGAGCAGATGCATCTGCAACATTTAAGCATAATTAACACGGATGTTAAACATTTGCATAAAAGCATTACATAAAAACGTATTTTTAGCGTATCGGGAGCACGGGCTGGACTATAATCACACCTTACTATTAAAAAACTAGTCCGTGCTCAAGAAATATAAAAATCCACACAACAGGTTTCTAATAAGTCTGCTAATCTGATACCCATTCAGGAGCATGAGGAGAACTTAAATAAACTATGTCCATAAATTATATTTAGTGCAGCATATTTTGCTAGTTCCAAGCAGGTGTAGGTATATAGAATTACTTTCCATCGCGGGATGATTTGTATGATAATATTGAAGTCAACTAGGCAATTACAAGGGCTATTGACTTGCCTTATCTTAAGGAATACATTAAAGGTGATGGACTTTACGTACCTGTAATAGCAAAAGTGAGTTTGTAGCCACCGCTGCAGGTTTTCTTTTAGCAATAGATAATGCACCTTTCAAGAGAAGTCGGATATCAGTTAGAGCATAATTACAAATTTGTGATACGTTCATTTGCATCAAAAAACTCTTAAGGCATAGCGTGCAATTTGTTCTTGACCACGCAACAAGTTAAAATAAAAAAATAATACTTCATAACTTTCAATTAACTTTTAAGTTCTGAATATTAAATAGCTATAGAGAAGCATACATGCACCGATATTGAAAATTTTATTAAATTTGAGAATCTACTTCAATGCAGTAGAATAATGTTATTACAAAATTACAGGAATCAATGTTGTTAAATTTTCACAAGTAACAAAATCATTATGCCTTTAAAAAGTGGACTTATCAAAGATCTGCCATGTTTTGAAGAAAACATTTTTAGTGTAGACTGGGTATAGATGCCTATTGGAGATAGATGAAAATCCGTCAATTCTGATAAAAAATTCTCGGATATTTTTAGGTAGATTTAAAAAAAATTCCAGTTTGTGAAGGATTTCCAATTTTTTTAGACATTACTGTTTCCTAAATTTTTTAAGGCAATCTGGACATCTAAGGACATTTTTGTTTAAGGAGAAAATTACATTATTTGAAAAAAATGTGTTTTTTATCTAAATATATTCCAATAGCGTTAACAAATAATAATAAAAAAATAATTTTTTCAGGGGTCATGCTATAGCTTCTATTTTTTTTTGTTTAAAAAATAAGGATATATATACAGGGTGGTCGCGATGTAATGGGCCAAAATTCATGACTAGATTCCTGACGTGAAAATATTGCGATCCAGAAGTTAGCAGCAGCCAGGTAGCTAGAGAAACCGGTGTTAGTAAAACAACAGTTCTTAAAATCTTTCACAAGGAAAATTTATATCCCTACCATTTTACACCCGTGCAAAATCTTTTAGCAGCAGACTTACCAGCTAGATTACAATTTGCTCATTTTATGCGCAATCAGCAAAACCTTGACCAGGAATTTTTGGATAATGTACTATTCACTGATGAAGCGACCTTTACTCGTCGAGGAATTTTCAATTTTAGAAACAAGCACATATGGGATAATGAAAATCCTCACGTAGTCAGTGAGCGTCACTTCCAACATGAATTTAAGATAAATGTTTGGTGCGGAATCATAGGAAATCACCTTTTGGGTCCACATGAGCTTCCTCCAAATCTAAATGGTGACTTGTATTTAGATTTCCTGCAGCACCATTTAGTTGACTACCTCGACGATTTACCACTGAATACACGGCAAAATCTATTTTTCATGCAAGATGGAGCTCCCCCTCATTATTCTGTCAGAGTACGGAACTATCTTGACCACATTTTTCCGGATCGTTGGATCGGTCGTGGGAGTCGAATATTATGGCCTCCTCGTAGTCCTGACTTTAATCCTATGGATTTTTGTTTCTGGGGCTACATGAAATCAGTTGTCTATAGAGAAACTATAAACACCCGCGAAGAGCTATGGCAGAAAATTGTAAATGCCGCCGAATCATTTCGTAACAAGAATCTCTATTTTAAAATACGGCAGTCTTTGAACAAACGCGTTAATAAATGTATTGAAGTTGGAGGCGGACATGTTGAACATTTATTGTAATATTCGATATTCAATTGTTCATCACAATTTATAATTTGAAATAAACTCTTGTTCTTTTTGACATTCGTACCTTATTTTGATTACTCGAATTACCAAAGCTAAATATCTTGAGAACGGTGCAAGATAGCGACTATCAAAAAGTATAGCTTTTTTGTGTAAAAGAAGTTGTAAAATCAGAATTTGCTACCTGAGAATTAGATTTTTGAAAGATAAAAAAGTTCTGTCGTTTTCAACGCATTCGACCTAGCGCAGGTGGCGCTCTCTATGAGCTACAAGCAAACCATGGATATATTTCAATCTCTCGCCCCACAAAACCCCTAACACCAAAATTTCATCTCGATATGAGCATTTATTATGAAATAAATAAGAAAAAACTAAAATAATATTTTGCATTAAACACCCTGTATCTCTATAAGTATCAACTTTTGGACTAAGGTGAGTTTGTTTAAATCGCAATATTTTTACGTCAGGAATCTAGTCATGAATTTTGGCCCATTACATCGCGACCCCCTGTATATTAATAAAAACTATACTTTCTTGAATTTTGAGTTAATTAATGTTCTTAAATTAGATAGTACTAGAGTCATTTGAAAAGTAATTTATTTGTTAACAGAAATGAAATTACAAACGGTTCTCCTATAAGAACTGTTGTCAATGATGCAACATAAAAAAACTATTTTTTGGATTGTACTTTTTTTAATAAAAAAACATGACAGACCACCACTAACTAGTTACGATGTCAATATTTTCACAAATTGTTATTAGTAAACAGTTTCGTTTTTAACCATTTTAAGATAAACAATAGATACAGTTTTGACGAACAAAATGATATATTAGGTATTAGTTTTAGGGTTTTGCGAAGGAAATCATGCGTATCATGAAAAATTTCCGAATCATTCAATCCCAAATCATCAAACTTTTTAAAATATTAAAAGACGTCGTATATCGAACTCAAATAAAAAAATAAAACTGTCACTACTAAAAAATATAAATAAAAACCAATAATTGGTATTTTCCAAATTTTTTTAAATTGGTTTTATATCGATAAAGAAATTTAAAGTTAGTCGAAATAAATGAAAATCATTATAATTTTTTCAAACTATTACAATATTTCAAAAAAGTTTTTAATTTTAGCGGAATAAAATAATCCCATTTTCTTCTAAATTAAAAAATTGCGATTATTTCTTATTTAATATTCAGACAAATAAAAATAATTAGAAACATATTTTTCTAAAATCGTATACAAAACCTTTCCACTTAGTGTCAGCTATTAAGCAATAAACATTACACGTAAATAAATCAGTCTGAGTGATAACAAAAAGGTCCTGAGTGAATCCAATGAGTGAAATTAATGAGTACATTTTCAGTCAGTATTAGCCATTTTTATAATTTTACACATTTTTAATAATATTTGAACTAAAACTGATAGTTTCACTCATAAATTGGGTGTGACTTACGTACAAAATAAATCAAATTTGATTATCGGTAAAGAGATTTCAGGAGCGATTGGAGGTATTGAACAGTGGTACAGAATTTAATGTTTAGTAACATTAAAACTACTTCTTATTTTGAATGTTATTAAAAGAAGTAGAAACCACCTTTTTTAATTTCCTTATAATTTCATTTGGTAGTCCGACTGAAAACATTCCATTTTGAATATTATTAAAACAAGTAGAAACCACTTTTTTTTTTAATTTCCCTATAATTTCGTTTGGTAATCCATCTAAAAACATTCTTCAACCATTTCGATATATTTTTCACTCTTTTCTAGCCAACATTTTTGAGGCTATAACATAATCTTTTCGAATGGATGCCTCTCGAGATGTAATATTGGAATTTAATTCAACAACAAACACAAATTATAGGATATTTAGAGAAATTTTTAAGGATTTTATGAATTATACCAAACAACAGAATTAAAGATTTTTAAAAAGAGGTTTTCCGTATTTTCTTAGTGTAATTTAAATAAATTATTTTCATAGTGGATTGGTGATAATTATTAATTTTTGCATTATTTTGCTCTTTTAAGCTTTTCTATGTAACAGAAACAAAACCAATTACATTAAGAACAATAAAATCTCAGCAACAAATACACAAATAAGCCAAAAACACAAGCGGTATTTTTAGTAGTTTGCAAGATCCTCATTGTGACGTATTAATAATATGGTTCAGAAAAGATTAATACAATGCAAATAAGGATAATAATATCATCATATATTTTTCAATGATACATATAGACGCTGTAAATTTAGTAATAGTAGAGAACTGACATTCAGTGGCAGCAACTTGTAAATGAAGTTCAATTCCAATTGGAACTTCCAATTCCGTGAAAATTTGACATTCTTCTAAAATTTCCAGAAATACAAAATTCCTTCATAATTTCAGTTTACCAGATTTTCCTGATTGGTATACGCTCTGAGCACATATAACAGAACTCCTTCCTTTATATGAGGTAGCTGAACTACAGCCACAATAAGGGAATATATCTAAAATCAACGATCCATGATTCATTTCAGCGAACTTTAATTACTTGATCTTAACTTTAGAGTAAACAGGCCTTCAGAAAATAAGGATATAGTCATGCATCAGAAGCTCAGTTCTATAAGTTCTAAGTGACACGTATGTAACCCAATTTAGCTAGTTTACTGCCTATATAAGTTTTTTGAAATGCTCTTCGGTTCTGAACAAAAATGTTGGGAACCGCTGTCGTCAAGATTCGCCAACACTGTCTCAGCTCCGCAAATATTTTGAGTTAATTAAAGAGCAAAGGAGCAGCTATTTGTCGAGTCGGTGGAAGAATACAAGCCCGCGACCGATCACTAGCTGTCACAAGATAAAGAATACATCATCGCGTCGCTTAGACTAGCCTACCTGCCATTAAATCAATACCCAAGAGTTTAATATCAATTGTAATTCACTGAGCTAGCCTGCTGCATTATATTTTTTTGTTAAGCACATCAACGCCCAATAATTTAGCACATGCAGACTAATTCATTTAATGAAGTTGATTGGTAATTGATTATTCTGCGATTTTTGTTTGCTCGGGATTTGACAGATGGAATAATAATTACACGTCGTTATATTTAATAATTCTGAAGGAATGTCGGCAAATTTACTTAATAACTGTCATTAATCTGCCTCTATAATTATCGCCCTTCTAGGTTATTTCAATGCTTTTGGAAAGCCGGTCTCCGTTATGTATTTCTTTAGTGTCTTACACAAGAATTATTGAATAAAGTCAGCCACCACATTAGTGGTAAATATGTGATAGTAAATAAGGTATCTATAGGTGCGTTCAAAAATAGGTTTTTCTAGTGAGGTCATCTATTGGAAATTACAGGCATCGCAAAGGTAGATTCTTCACTGATGTTCTGTCAAAACTTCATGGCATTTGGACGAATAGAAGCGGAGTGAATCTGAAGGGTCCGTATATTTGTGTCATAGGTACAAAAATGGGCATAAGAAAACTGTTATAGTTATTTACACCAGTCGAGGACGATTTTGCGCCCGAGCGGAGCGGCTGGCGTTTTACGCTTTTTTATCCGTCTTCAAGTAGGTAGATATTACAGCCAGTCGGTAAGAATACCCTTACTATGGTTCCTAATGAGATTGCACAGTTTTTGAAACCAGAACATCCTGAAACATATACACTCCGAAGAACATCGGTAACGTTACTGGCTAATACGAGTACAGGAATTGATGTATTAGCAATCAAGAGACATGGAAATCAACCACCATTGCAGAAAGTTATGTTGCTGACAGTTTAAGTAACAAAAATGAAATAGCCAACAGGTTTCTTTACAGTGACACTTTAACTACAGGTTCTAGTAGTACGTCGCATCATGCTGTTTTATTGGATCAGTCAGACAATATTGAGACTCCGGTGACTGAAATGAAGCGGTCAAATCATTTTGAGAAAAATGTGACAATTAGGAAATGCGAGGGGAATAATTATCCAGATTTTATAAATGTCACTAAATGTAAGAACGAACTGTTCATTCATAATAATTAATAAAATGTAATGTTCATCAAATATTTCTATTTATTTCTTCATAAAATATGCATTTATAACTCGAAATCGCTTTTTTCCCTAGGGAGGTAAGTTACCTCACCTACCTCCCGTTGTCCATAGCAACTTGAAAACAATGTAGTAATAGTCTATTTACTATAGTGGCAGCAAATAAAATTTTTGTTAAAAACTTTACCGAAACGTTTCAATTGATAATCCAAATGTATGATAATATTTGTTTATCCCGTTTAAAAACGGTTGTGAAGACATAAATGAAGAGCAATTTGTTGGCCATCCGAAATCCATGATCACCGCAGATTGCACCAAATCTGTGCGTGGATTCATCAAAGATCAGTCAAAATCTTCATTGAAATTCATGAAATTTGAATTGAGCATCTTAAAAACTTCAATTCATCGTATTTTGGCCGAACATTTGGGCTACCGAAAAGTGTGTGCACGGTTTGCTCCGGACAAGTTGACAGACGACCAAAAATTGCTGAGAATTCAACATTCGAAAGACATCATCAAAGAGGATAAAAATTTCCTTTATAACACTGTGACTGATGATGGAACGTGGTGTTTTCAATATGATCCAGAAACCAAGCGCCAAAACCCAAAAAATCTCAGTCGACTCAATGAAGGCAATGTTGATTTGCTTTTACGATTCCAAAGCCATTATCCACAAAAAGTGAGTTCCACCGGGCCAAACCGTTAACACATAAATCTATCTTGGCATTTTGAAAGGGTTTGATGCATCGTATTCGTCGTATTCGGCCAGAATATCGCCCAGAAGGAAGTTGGCGTTTATTGCACGATAATGCGCCATCTCATCGAAAGGCAATTGTGACCGTTTTTGTGACTTAAAATCGCATTTTTACTGTCAACCACTCCCCGTATCCACCTGATTTGGTACCATACGACTTTTATTTTCCTGAAAAATGCATTTGCCGATGGAAGTAAAGCGTTTTGTGGGCAGAGAAGACTTCCAAAAGTCTTGTACCGACATTCTGAAGGACATCCCAGTCGACGGTCTAAGACACTCATTCGACATACTTTTATACCAAGCAAATCGCTGTTTTGAGTCAGAAGAGGATTATTTTGAATAAAATGAATCGGTTTCGTCAAAAAAACTTTTTGTTCTTATTTTTAAAATGTCCTCTTTACTTTGGAACGCTCATTATATGTATGTATAAAGGTGTATGTAGACTGAAGGCATTATTATTCTATAAAACCTTTGGTGCCTTCAACTAACTAATGTCTTACTAATCTGTTATTTAATTCCAATTTTTTACACATACGTAGCTGCTTTGATATTTGCTTTACGTTAATAAATGCTGCTCATAATTTCAATTATTGATATGATTTATATTAATGGTAATGTTTTTTAAGTTTGCACTAGGGCGTTATAGTTATTTATAACTTTTACTTCTTTTACAATGTGCACCTTTCAATCTTTCTTTTCGCACAATTTGCATGGCATACCTTGCAACCGTTAATTAGCGGAGTTAATTGTCCATGGTCGCATAAATTAAACCTTATTTTCCCATTGCAGAGTAAATTTACAACAACCTATCTTGTGCAGAAGTTGTACTGAGGTACAGGTGGTAAACCTAGATTCGTAGAAGAGCGGAGAGAATCGCGAAGCTACGAACAATTCGCATTGTAGTTGAGGATGCTGAATTATTTACTATGTACTACGTCTTCAGTTTGATTGACTTCTGATAGGAACGTTTTCTTGTATTGTTTAAAGGCAGATGTTAAACGTATACATGAATCGACTATTTTTTTTGTTGTAAGTTATAGCTTCCTTACTTGAATTCCTGCGAATCGTGGTCTGACTTTTAAACAGGTATTTTCAAATCATTTGTCTTCATAGGTTGGGTAAAAAATTGAATAAATTCAGTATTATTAATAAAATATGTCTTTTACGTCGTCTGTAGGATTATTTGCGTTTAGTTAATTTAAGTTTAAGAAATAAGATGTAAATTGAAAGTGTAAGGAAAAGTAACGTAGCAAACAATGTCTTGTTGCGATAGTCTAGGTCTAGAGGGACAGAGGCAGAATTTGCAGAGTAATCTAAGATCAAATATGATATACGTAATATTTGCGTGTGTTCATATTTTAGACAGGTATTAGAAACACAAATTCAAATTAAATAAATAAATTAAATATTATCTACTATTATCACACACAGCTGCAAACATTGCAGTTATAACAAGCAGCACATACAAGTTTGATAAACATATCTTTGAAAGAAGTGCATTTATTTAAGGAAATTTGCAGTACTGTAAAGATACTATTGAGTCAAATAAAATTTAAGTTCGTGTTCATTTTTTTTTATATATTTTTTTCAGTATGAATGGTTTTTATGTGTATCGGAGGCTGATTAAAAATTTTAACTCCAGTACCACTTGGAGCATTATAGGTAATATTTATTCTGGAGAAAGGAGGATGTAAGTCATCTTTAGTCCTAGTATTTTTATTATGAACAGTAGAATTGACAAAAAAAGTAATTTATCACTAAAAAAAACAGATGATATAAGATAAGAAGCTAAATTTCCTAAAAATATTTACATATGAATATGTGCCAGTGACATCAGCAATGCAACTCAATATTCTCTTCTGAGCTTCAAAGACGTCTCGTGAAACAATAGAGTAACTCCTGAAAACAGAACAATTATAGAACAAGGGGTGCAGATGGGAAAAGTATAACATACTAAGTTTTTAAAAAAATGTAATGCAAAGAAAGTCAAGTACTCGAACTCTTTTAGGTTAGAAAATGTTCTTATCATTAGAACGATAAATTTATTGTAAAGGCCTACTTTCGGAGTCAACGAGATGAAAATGGATAGAATTATTGAATCCATTCATATTTTTTGCGATTCCAGAAAGACTTCCCAAATCATGAAGCCGCAGATTGGTTTTCACGAGTCAGAAATACTGGCAGTGTTTGAAAAGGGAAGTTACCTGGAAGAAAGTCAGTTTTAACTGAAGATAAACTGGAGGATGTTAGAGAGCGTTTATCCCCACTAAACCTTTACGACAACTTTTAGCTCAGGCGGGTAAATATTTATAAAATTTAAATATCAGCGCTTATTTAAAAATATTTATCATAGGAATTTCATATGGCTGTAAGAAAATTACATTTACGTCCATATAAAGTTCCCATGGTGTAAGAATTATTACTATTAGATAATGAAAAAAAATGAACTATTGTTAACTGGTTTAACAACAACTTAAACGATGACAATCTTTTAGATAGAGGCTTGGTTTAATCTTAGTGGATACATAAATTCACAAAATTATCGTACGTGGTCTGGGAAGAATCCACACGTGTTAATGATAACGACTTTAGATCCTGTTGAAATAGGAGTTTGGGTAGCCATATTCCGATGAAGAATAATTCGACCCATTTTCTTTGAAGATAATCTTACTGCTGAGCGATATAGACAAAACATTTTGTAGCCATTTTTAAATCAGCTATATGATGACGAATTGGACCAATGGTTACTTTCTACAAGATGGCGCAACAGCACACACTGTAGTGTAGTTCATAAGAGCATTTTGTGACGATCGTATTATTAGTAGAGGCTTATGACCTCCAAGATCTTCGGACTTAACTCTCGTTAATTATTATCTCTTTGGAGCTTTTGGACGCCATAACAAATAAATTAGCTAATATTACAGAAAATTAATTACATAATGTATTTAACAGTTTAAGAAGACAAGTAAGTCTATGTATATGGAACGAAGGCAGACATTTTGATCAGTCATTTAAGTAAATTGTGATTCAAAATATTAAATATTTTTTATTCTTCATTTCAATACTTGTGAGAAATTATAACAAATTAATTACAAAAAATATTTATTATTATACTAGTATGGACAGAATTATGATCAAAATTGAAAGTACATACTCACTTTTTTTTAACAATAAACCAATAACGCAATTATTATTTTAAATTTTTTTATAGGTAATATATTGTAACGGTACGCTACAATTACATTTAGTACCCATCCTAATAAATATATTTTGCTTTCTGGGAATTTACGAGCCATATAAATTATATTTTGAATTATCCGAGATTATCCCAAATAAATGTATTTAGCAAATGAGATTAGAATAAGTAGGCTGTAAACATAAATTACTTGCTGTTTATTAGGGAACATAAGCACAAACCGAGTAGGCAATGACCCGGATAAGTGTTAATTAGCATAGGGTAATAAAAGTAGGTATCTGGAGACAAGGATAAAAGCCGAAAACATTTCGAGGCACGGACCAGAAGTCTGGAAGCCTAGTTCCTGCTCGGTTGTGTCTCGTGTTACCAGCGAAATTAGTAGAATAAAGTTTTCCATGCTACTTAGAGTTTTTCTTCTCACTTGAAGACCAAACCACTATAATGTTCTTTTTATCTTAGAATTAAGAAATTTTAAATCGATTTTTTATTCGCATTACTGAATGAGGAAAGAAAACGTAAATTCATTTAAAAATTGTTGTTAACAAATTAATAAACCCCTCAAATTAATTAATGTCAAGGTTCTGCTTTTTGCGTTGTATTTTTGTGATTAAAATGAATATGTGACCCTATTGCCACTGCACTTAACTCGCCACTGAACGATGCCACTGTCAGTATTGCCAACTACGAAGAGTGAAAATAATAGGGAGCGACACACAAAATATTTATAAGTAGCGGTGACATAAAGCGGTTTAGATTTTCAATTTGAATATTTTTCATCCTTTTTTAGTTAGAAATCTGTGGGATTCGTTACCTGTGACCGCCCCTCTACGAAGCAGCTCTAGAGAGTGAACTGACCGTGAGGTAGTCAAGTCAGGTAGGGACAGGGATTGGCGCGAGTGCGGCTCCCTCGTGCTGGGCCGGTGGCCGCCGCTGCGAGCGTGCCTTCCCCGGGCACGAGCTAACAGCCGTCCGCTGCGCGCCCAGAGACGGATGGATACCCGTATGGCCTGGTGATCGCGTCCACGTGCCGGCCGAGCCGCTCATACCTTCACGGTGGCAGGCTGGTAGGCTACGGAAACGATCTAGTTAACTGCCAAAGATTGCCGGTGCCGTTTTACTACCAGATCTCATTTGAACCGTAAATGATTTATTGTGACAAGCAGTTGAAACGGTCATTCTTGATACGCGGCAGGAATGTAGTACTTTATTGGACGGGCAGCAAAGCAGCAGAAAGCGCGTTTACTGACGAAGATTCTCAAAATACAACACACACTTTATAGATGTGTTGGATGTATTACACAATGTTTCTATCGCCAAAAAGGTCATGTGAAATATTTAACAAATATTTCCTTTTTCGATTTGATTAATTAATTAATTTATTTATTATCATCAAACATCAAATAAACAATTTGCCTTTTTACATGAAATTTCTGAATATAGTTATAATATAGTTATCAGTTAATTTAAGTGCATATTTCATAATAAAATATTATGACAACAATGAAAAATGCGAAATAAAAACACAAAAGACCAATATAGTAAACCAAAGTAGGTGTGCACAGAGGAATAACTACTAATATGCTTGATAAAGAATATGTCGGAGATGAGTGACGCCAGTACACGGTGTTCCTCAAGCATGCAAAAGTGGTCCGAAAATGGATCCAAAATCAGCTAACGCAGAAAGTTTCTATATTGTTCGTAGATGAAAAAAATGGCAAATTGGAAATCCTAAGTGATTGGTTTCGCAAGTTATGGACGCATTTGTATTTATGCTATACGTATTCATGAAGAGCAAAGTAGAGCATTTGAGCACACACGAATAATCCGTTTTTTAACTCCAAGTCAAACAAATTGAGCATGCATTTATTAGTTATTGTTGATATTATTTTTTTTCGGAAATTTATTGATATTTTGATAAATGATTAAGTTGGCTTAATGAATAAGCTTCTTTTTATACCCCTAGGTGGCGCATGCAAATCTGCAATAGGAAAATTCATGTCGAAGTAATAAATACACCAGAGGAAAAGCCATCAAATCTCTTCGAGTTGCATTTTTGAAACTTATGTTTTCAAAATGACTCCTCCGTGTTCTCATCATAATAATATAAAAAAAATATGTGGGCCATAGGCTTAGAAAAAGCTGTTTTATGGCCACGTAAACTCAACCTAATTTCAAAAAATTATCATGGCGATGCTTTTGAGGGCAATGCGTGTAGAAAACTACTGAAATAGTCAGATAGGCTCAGAGATATAGACATATGCGGAGATGTAGGTATTTTTAAAATTTTACCTTATATTGCAGCTTTCAAAGCTATGGACAAGGTCGTGAATTGTTGTTTCACCTCTGGCAAAGTAGGATCTTCACTTGATGATTATATTGAAGAATTGTTATACAACTTGGAAAGTATTGAACAACTTTCAGAAACACTGAAAATTCACGTAATTCTTTCACACGTAAAAAAAGGTTTCCAATTTATTGAGAGAAATAACGGCTTAGGTTTTTGGTCAGAGCAGAGTGGTGAGTCAATTCATCGTGACTTCTTGAAGTTTTGGGAACGTTATAAAGTAAACGGTTTTCATCGTGATACTTATTTACCAAATCTACTAAAAGCTGTAGTTAAATTTTCATCGCTACATCTGTAACTGTAAATTCTAAGTATTTAAAAAAAAATGTACTACTTATTTCATTGTTATTGAAAAGAAAATTATCAAAACCTCTATAATTAGTTCAAGTTTGTAAAAAAATACTGGAAAAAAACAAAAATAAACAAAAAAAATAAAAAATACAGAAAAAAAAGGAAGGAAAGTGGTTTCAGTAAGCTTGTTCTGAAAATCATGATTTTAAAGATGATTTCAGTCAATTTTTCAAGTAATAACACCGTGAGTAGTGATATTAACGCCCAAGTTAGCCCTACGACTCCGACAAATATAATAAGAGTATCAACGTATTTATAGTCGATTTAGAGGACTGCCTCATAATAAACCTCAATTAGGCCAACCAATAGAGATTTTTTGGCACACTTAAATATTACAGCAAATTTCATGTATTACTTTTTGAAAAATACTTGAATGAAAACCCAAGTGATTTCCCCAGCAAAGTCGTGAACAATTTTTTTTAAACAATAGAAACTGCAAAAAAATGATTTTTTTTTATATTCCTTAAAAAATATCTCGAAAAATAATGATGGAATCGTTTTACTCTCAATAGGACTTTTGTAGAGAATAAAAAACCTATAAAATGGTCCTCCATTCGCTGCTTCCCCCACTACTGCTACCCCGACTCTGGCTCGAGCGTACTTTCGATCGTTTCTAGCGACTTTCAAGCGAATTTTTAGCATATTTCCCATCACCCAAGCGAAAATCCGAGATATACAAATTGGAGATTTTGTCATCTACTTTTAGATGCCGTTTTCAGAATTTAAATCGGGCCATTTTTGATAAATCGCTAAGCTGTGCAAAAAAAGAACCTAATTTTTTTATATTGCAATTGTGCAAAAACTATGCATCGGACAAAATCCATCTTGCGCACGATTAAATTACATATTATTATCTGTCATTTTTTACAAGATTGTTTTTCCAGCTTTAAATTTGACGGAGAATTTTTAAAAAAGAGGTTTCTCCGGATTTTCTCTGTAAAAAATGAACCGATAGGGTCGCACAAAAAACCATTTTATAGGTTTTTTTATTCTATACAAAAGTCCTATTGAGAGTAAGATGATACCATCATTATTTTTGCGATATTATAAAAAACCAAAAAAAATTAATTTCTTTGCAGTTTTTATTGTTTAAAAAACATTGTTCACGACTTTGCTGGGGAAATCATTTGGATTTTCTTTTACTAAGTATTTTTCAAAAGGAAATACATGAAATTTGCTGTAATATGTAAGTGTAAAAACAGACCGTTTTTTGCTCTGGTCTCTTGCTCTTACTTTTAAGATAAAATGTTCAAAGTTCAATTTTGAATAATTATGGTGATCATCAATTTAAAATTCTAAAATCTAATATATTATAATTTTATTATTACCAGTTCGCACCTTCGGTAAGTACCTAGGTTTGGTAAATCATTTATAAATATTAGGAAGATGAGCGGGTTAAGATTAGAGCCTTGTGGTATGCCATATGTTGTCTATTTTCTGTTAATGTTAATACCTGTCTAACAGTTTATCATTGGAGTTACAAATTTACTGCATAATATAAATGACTTTAATTTCAGAAAATCAGAAGGCACCATTAGCTTGTTAGTCTGAATACATGATCCATTCGTATCGCCCTTTGTTAAATTAAAATTAAATCACATAATAACATGCTTGCTATAGCTATTTTGTTCACAATCAGAACCTAAAGAAATTTTAGTATATCTTAAGGTTGATTGCTAATGGAATATAAACTACAGAAGTATTATAACCAGTGGCGGTTCTAACTTCGATACCAGGAAGGGCGGAAAAATTTAGGTAGGTACAAAGTATTGAAAAAAAATCAAATAAAATTGGGCAGTTTTATTTTAAGTACTATTGAAATATAGGAAGAATGTGCTCAACATTCTTTTTTATAATGAAAGTCCATTCTTTTGCTTTTGTCCGAAATAAACTTTTCAAATAGATTCAGAACATCTGTCTTTATAAACTAATTTAAAATTTTACAAAATTTTAAAAATACATGAGAAACAATACGTAGGTAACAAAATTTTACACAACATGTAAAGAAATTACCTTTAATAAGCAAAAAATGCAGCGAATAGCTATCATTTGGTTAATGGCGGACTAAATATAGCCCAAGGGGAGCGTCCCCCAGAGCCCCCGCATAGGGCTTCCCGATATTCGATAAAAATATCGATATCGTATCGATTTTCGCGCATAGCACGAGATATTGCCTGCAAGTTCGGTGCCTGTAAAGAGACTATTCTCAGAACCAGGTTTAGTTATAACTAAAAATAGGTGTTCTTTAAAGGATGAAAGTGCTTAGACTCTAATTTTAATTAATAGGTGGATGAAAAGTTCCTTGAAAAAGTTAATTTGTAGTGCAAAATTAATTTTTTTGTTCAATTTTAATCTTTTAACACTTAAGTTTTTTGTTCTTGTCTCCATAAAATATTTTATAGATATTTTTACTTTTTTCATATTATATCTTAGCTTGTATGTTCATTCAAATTAAGTAAATAAATTAATATAAATGTTATACTTTCGAATTTGGTATAATTTTAATATTTTTTACGTAAAAAATTCAAATTTAGTGAGTTTTTTCTAGTAAAAAAATAAATTTCAACTATTTTATATCAATAAATATTGAATATCGTATCGATATCGTACTAAAATCAATATCGATACGATAATATTACAAAAATAATATTGTCGATATCAATACAAGACGATAAATTCAATCATGATTCAATACGATATCGATAATTTACAGAAATATCGATATCGTATCGTATCGGGAAGCCCTACCTCCGCACCAGCCGCCACTGATTATAACTTGTTTTATTTGTAAATAGTCAAAATAACGTCGTAATCAAATCATTTTGGAGACGATACTATTGCCAATATTAAATTATGAATTGATTTAATATAAAATCTAAATAATTTCTAAGAATTTTTTAGATGTAGGTATTCAAACGAGTATATTAATAGGAAAATATTAATTTTCTAGGCGGTTACAGAAATTGACTATATGCGAGGTCGCAAAACAGGAAAATGGTAGTTTGTTGGATGCGGAGGTAGTACTGCAGCTGTTCGCAGATGTTTCTTGACGTGCACAGGACAACATTTTTTGCAAAATATCGTTATTACCTCTTTGTAAAAGAAATTTTAAGTATTTCGAGAGAATGATTCTAATTTTATTTTACAGCAAAAACCCAATTTCCAAAAAACTTAATGGCGTAAGAATGTTAGGAGTGTCAATGACAGTGCCTCTCTTATTCCGCTGCTGGTTAATTAGTATAATAGTTTGTATTTAATTAGGTACATCTGTAAGAACCTTCAGATTTCTGGTTGATCAAGCTTTTTTATCTAAGATGACCCAAGAAACACGCTTCTGAAATTTACATCATATTGGACAACATATTAAAAGTTCGTTTATATAAAATTCATACATCAGGTAATTTATTTATAGCAAAGTTTTACTGAAAATTTGTCTTAACTCGACTTATAACACTCTAGCCTGTTTACCAACTATTAGACAGGAGTTCAATTAATTACAGTTCTTTTATCGACTTAATTTCATACATGATTTTCTTGTAATGAATGTGATAAAATATCATATACTTCATAAAAGTAAATTTATTTATTAAAATTTTACCGCCATAAATGGTAATGTATATTAAGTTTACAAAAGTAGTGATGACTTAATAAATTGTAATTTTAGTAACACAACAAAGTTGTATGTACACTTACTGTTCAATTAACTTGGGACTTGTATTATTAATGAGTCACACGTTCATGACCGAAGTATTCTCATTGACTTTAACTTGTAAGAGAATCTATTAAAAAATGTGAACGATTGAAGAAAAATTTCAAAAATAAAACAATTGAGAACACACTTTTATATTTAATTTGGTGGGAATTTATGCATACTACCGAAATGAAAAAAGATAATAATTAAATAAATTTTGATTTTCCCTTTAATATAGCAGAAATAGAATAGAAAAAAGATAAAACGAAAGTAATAAAAATGTTATAAATAAATAACTACAATTGTTAATGTAATTTTAATGCACCACATGACATTGATCAATGCGCTTTCATTAGATTTTAAGACATTTTGTATTTTTCCATTATAAACACTTTTTATTAGATATATATATTTTCATAGCACCCGAATTTACTCCCGATGAAATAAAAACTTTTTTAATATAATAATAATAATATATCTACTCCTCATTCTAACTACGAGAGTTAGCCCAGAAGTTGGAGTCTTGTGCGGGAGAGGAGGCGGCATATTATTATTGGGCAGGCCGCATTTGCGCCCAGGAACGACTTATGTTGGTAGGCCCTAACCACCATTCAGTGCAGGAATGAGGGAAACCTGGAAAACCTCATTAATTGGGGGGGTGGTCAAATGCCAACCGGTGTCAATCTCTCACATTGACCCAAGCCAACATTCTTCCACCCTACCATACTTGCACAGAGGGTGCCAATCCTCCGTACAAGCATAGCTAATCTACGGTCTACCGGCCGTGGGATTCGAAACCCGGGCAGATCGACACATCGATTTAAGTACTGACGCCTTAAACCGTGCGGCTATCGACCGAATGCACACACATGTCAAAAATTATGAGGCTAGAAAGTATATGACGTCAAGGTTGGAGTGATACCAAAAGTACGTACACGAATTAGTACTAAATTCCCACTAGTTATAGTATTCACATTCAAAAAGATAAAATAGTTCTTCTTTATAATTGAATCTCGGCATCAGAGTAATAAAACCAACAGGCACAATAGAAAAGCCTTTTTTCCTTCAGAATGGCTGGTAAAGTGAAGTATAATTATAATTGTGAAGATTCACAAAAATCCCCTTAATTTAAGAAAAAGGTGGTCGAAGTAATAATTTTATCAATTTAACTGCTCTAACTGTACAGGGTGTGAGAAGTTTGACTGCCATTACTTCAGCATGAGATAGAGTAGTCTTAAATGAACAAAAAGTTGTATATTACAGGGGCGTAATATTAACAGTTTTCAAAATACTGCTATTATTAATATTGGAGAGTTTCATCACAACATGACAACAGCCCTTAACCTGCTGATGCACATCACGTGTACACGCGGCAGACTTGTCCTACGGAAAAAATGTAAACAGCTATTATAGTGAAACATTTAGTAAATTTCAAGACAATTGTTTTCCAGTTTTTAAATAAATAAAATATAGTACGGAGATAGTGTTGTGCTTAAATTTTAGCGCGAATTTTAGTAATTATAAATCTCTTAAAACAGGAACTTTTAATCAAATTACGTATTTGAAAAATATGTAATTGAAGTACCCAAAGAATCACGTCGTCCAAATAATCATACATATTAAAAATAATGTAAAAAAGCAAAATTCAGTAATTTTTAGACGCACAAGTATAACATATGCTCAAAATGTCCACACCATTTTCGATGACGCACAACACTTTAGAATCCAATTTTCGCGCACTCGTTTGAAAACACCTCAAGAAAAGCAAATAGTTGTACGCAAAAAACACTCCGACACGGTCTTAATTTTGTAATAGTAAATTTTATTTCAACTTAGATACTTTTACACGTGCTACTGGTAAGTTTTTTTTAACTTTGCGGTTTGGTTCAGCCAGCTGATAAGGTAAAGCAATATAGATACAAATAAGCAATAGAAAAGGTAAATAAGGCAATATAAATAGCAAATAAAGTAATACAAACAGCAAATGATCCAATTAATAAAGAGGTTAGCTAGAATAATAATATAGTTCAGTTAAAAAAATTAAAAGCAGTTTAGCTTATACCGTCAAGTGCTTTTACAACGTTTTTACGCAGGCTGGCTGGCAGATAAAGCTCGCTACTAGAGCTAGAGACACCACCCAAATGTAAAAACATAAGAATATATATCTTCTTACTTGATCACGTTAATTGAAAAACAATAACTTCAAGAATTAGTTACCGACGAAAAAAACGAGGAAACTGCATTCCAAAAGATTACTCTGAATATCTAGATGGACTTTTAAAAACAAAAGAAACTCTTGAGATTGTATATTGGATTTGATTTGACGGACGATATTTATCTATTATTAACTAGTGGAGCATACAACTGCACCGCATGTGAAATGATTCGACAGAAAACAGATATGTACATACACTACATTATTTATGTTACTGCAACAAATAAACAATTGAAAACTGCTATTCAACAGTTTAGAAAAATGTACTGAAGAAAGCGTAGCTAGACAGAAAAATAAAGCAGATGCATTATAAAGCATCGACCGATAGCAAATAAGTTGTTTTTATTGAAATGCGTTCGTTACGCACTTTAAATTATATTTAATAAGCTTTCATAGTTGCTGAATGTAGGCACCTTCCTACGACTTGCTTGGACTAAACTATTTGAAATTCTCAGGTGCACATATAAGTTGTAAAATAAATATAAGCAACAAGATATTTTTAGAACTAATGGCAATTTCAGTAAATGTTACTTTTCATGACTTGCCTTTCTACATATTTTGTTAAATAACCGAATTGTAATTTATTGTAAACGTAAATTGCCCATCGGTTATTTTTAAGGATGTGTATGTTACATACCTGTTTATTGTAAAATCAATGTTTATAAAATTAAAATGTAAACATTGGAAGAATATGTAAGTATTATTTGAGGCATATTTGTAGTTTTTTCTTTGTGTAAAATATTAAAAAAATAGGTTATGAAAGTGAAAGACAAAATACAATTTCAAAAGCGTTGGAGACTTTATCAACAAGATCAAGGGATTCCAATTAGATCCAGACGTCGTTGCTCACAAAAGTACTAACTAAGAAAGCTTTGGAAGAACTTTATCGAAAGCTCACCGAAGAAGACAAAGACCAGAATTTAGCAGATCTGTATTTTAGGGATGAATATATGAACAAACTGAAGGAGCAGCAATGAATTTATTCCTTTTCCCAGCTCTAACAAATATTTACATGGAGGCCAGCAACTCCAAAACTAAAAGCTTGGTTCAAATATGTTGACAATAGATTTATCTTATATGCTCATGAATATGTAGAAGGACGTCTAGACTACATTAATGGAATATATCCTAATATTAGCTTCAAGATGGTGTTACAGGGAAGGCTAGTCTTTTTCTAGATGTTTTTGTCAAGGAGAATCCGAAGGCATTTGTAAAAAGTCATGGGTTGGCTATATGGATAGATCGGGCCAAGAAAATAAGTATCATCAATCATAATACCTCAATGAAGAAATGAACAGCTTTTTCAAAGATGAATGTCGGTGACTCACAACTTACACTAAAAAATATAAAATATACAATGGATTCGAAAATTGTTTAAAAATGTGTATCTACAAGGAACTGAAATTTGGTAGGTAGACTGTAATATTGATATACCTAGTGCAACGCACAGAAAGTTTATGAATAAAAAATGGAAATAATTTAACGAGGTAATAAATAAGGAGAGTTTTATCACAACTACTTTATTAGCGAGTCCAATTAATGCTTTTACTATTGTCGTTAATCCTTAGTATTGTTAAATGTAATCAGAAAATGTTAATTACTATTTTAATCAAGAACAAAATAGTACCTGCGTACTTGCTACAAATTTTGTCCACATTCGTAAACACATTTGAGCTCGTCTCCATCAGTTATGACGAAATACTACAAATGTCCCTTCTCAGTCCTTAGCCTCCTGCAGTCGTCAATTATTGGCAACAACTACAATTCGTTTATGCAAATAAATTAATACTAATAACACAGGTCAACAAGGGTCAAGAAGCAGACACACTAATATGCGTTCCCGACGGATTTTGGTGCGCTGAATCCGAATGTGGCTGCAGAATTGCTCTATCATGTCAGGTTTTTGAGATATCCTAACCTAAAGTGCAAAAACACTGTTTTTCGTCATATTTGAGGTTATGTAGTAATGCCATCTATTCTTTTAAAAAATATATACATATAATTTAAAAGTACAAGGCTCCCTCTTTCGAATGCCGTTGAGTTTGCTCAAATATCTTTTTTTTTTCGTTGAGATATTACATGTTGAAATTTCTAAGTTTATCAGTTTCTTAATATTCGAAAATCTACTAAGGATCCCTTAGACGGCAAACAGTTGATTGCAGTTCAGAAACTTCATATACAGAAACCTTTAATACATACGAACTCAAACTCACAAACTCCAAATCCACGGACCCACAAACCCCAACCCCATAATCCCTGAACTCACAAATCCCAATTCCACAAAACTCCAACCTACAAACTCCAAGCTTACAAACCCCAAGCCCACCAACTCCAAACCCACAAACCGTATGGGTATGAAGTTTCTGAATTGCAATCGACTGNCCCAAGGCCACCAACTCCAAACACACAAACCGTATGGGTATGAGGTTTCTGAATTGCAATCGACTGCTTGATGTATAAGGGATCCTTAGTAGAGTTTCGCATATTAAGAAACTGAGAAAAAACGAAAAAAAAAAGATATTTGAGCAAACTCAACGGCATTCGAAGGAGGGAGCCTTGTACTTTTAGATTCAATGTATTAGTTTTTTGAAAAAGAATAGATAGCATTACTACATAACCCCAAATATGACGAAAAACAGTGTTTTTACACTTTTAGGTTAGGATATCTCAAAAACCTGACGTGATAGAGCAATTCTGCTGCCAGATTCGGATTCAGCGTACCTAAATCCGTCGGAAATATATTCAAGTTTCTGCTTCCAAAAAAAAGTTAAATTTTGTTGGTCTGTGTAATCAGTATGATACGCTTTACTTTTTAAATGCCCCGGTAAAAAAAGTACCAGTTCTCGACGACAAATTCTTAAACTTGACATCTAGGCAGATAATTTCAAAGAAAAACAAGATATTGAAAACCATGCATTCGAAATGGCAATATGAACGGTCCAATTAAGATGTCGTCGACAATCTCTGTCAAAATACTCGAAGAAAAACGGCGCAAGCAAGTTCCCATGCATGTGTTTGGTAATATTGTTTATCCCATTGCGTGTAAACACAGCTTCTGTAACTAAAACATAATGCGTAAATTCCATTCCAATACCATTCACAAAATGTAATCCATACTGAAATAAATATGCTACTAATACTGTATGTATGGATATATTTCAGCTTCCTGTAATATTCAGCATTCTGTTGATTCGGATACCATTCATTCATCGAATGATTTGCTTTGTATTTACATGGTGATTTACTTCCGCAATGTTTAAATTTGTTCTGCGATTGCTACAAAACAATGTGGACGCTTCCGACCTCAATTTCTTCCATGATTCTATAGCTACTTTCCCCTTTCACACTCACATTGAACCACCATGGTAAATGTAACACTGCATTTCCACATATCTACCCGAAAAATGCTATGCATACAAACGAGAAGCTGCTAATGTATTTTGTCTTGCTTCGCCATAAATTAAAATAATATCCATTCATTCTGCATTATAAAGCTAGATTGGAAACTTATAAAACTGAAGTAAACAACAAAGTATTATGTATACACGGAATCAGACTAATGTATTTTGTCTTGCTTCGCCATAAATTAAAAAAATATCCATTAATTCTGCGTTACTATACTCATAAAGCTAGATTGTAAACTTATAAAACTGAAGTAAACAACAAATTATTATGTATATACGGAATCAGACCATTACGCACTAGCACAAGGTATACTAGAGATACCAACGCCTAAAAAATACATTGGAGTAAGAGCGGAGCTCAGGGACCTAAGCAATACCAACATTCTAGTAAAAGTGAAATAAATTTTGTCCAAGATTAAAAGTAACAGAAATGGACAAAAATTGAAGTATTCTTCTTCTTCTTCTTCACCTAGTGGTTGGTCCTAATAAGTCCCATAGCACCGCGGCCTAATTAGGCCTATTGTGCGTCCCACTACTAGTCCTATTCAACAAGTAGATTTGTCCTTTTTACAAAGTCTAAAAGCTTCCTTGCTGACACTTCTCTCAGTTCCTTGGGTTCCAAATAAGGTGTCCCCAGGAGCGCCATTCTACTACGTGCAAATCCCGGGCACTCGCCCAGGATATGCAGAGAAGATTCATCCGCCGGGTCACATCCTTGGCAGACCAGACTGTCTACAAGCTTTAGCTTATGTAGATGTTTCCTAAAGTGACAATGTCCCGTTATGAGTCCTGTCACTCTCCTGAGCCTGATTTTGTTCAAGCTCAGCAAATCGTTCGCTCTTTCCTTCGAAGGATACTCCATGAGCTCCTTAGAATGGCTATGTCCTGGCCTTGAAGTCCAGTATTTCCTGTGTTCTGTCTCCGTCCATTTGCCCAGAGACCGCCTGACCACAGTGGGAGATGTGCCACAGAAGGGCTTCGGGTCAATGAACTCTGTCTCGGATCCCTTCCTAGCAAGTTCATCCACTTTCTCGTTTCCACAAATGCCTTTGTGCCCTGGCACCCAACACAGTCTGACTGTATTGTTGGTGGCTAGTTCAGTCAGCATTTGTAAACAATTCCACACCAGTTTTGAACTTATCTTGTGTGCGCCTAAAGCTTTAATTGCAGCTTGAAAATTGAAGTATAGTCCGTACGATATTTGTTGAATTAGAGTTCCAAGAGAAGAATAAGCCTATAAAGTTCTGTTATCGGAACTACTGTAAGAATTTACCACGGCAGGGGCGTGACTTGAAATTTCCCGCCAATGCCTCGGGTGTCGAATACGGTTAATTCCAAGGAAGTGACTCAGGGATCTTCATGCTGGAATTCTTTATCAACAAATATCGTACGGACTGCAACTTGAAAGAGACGAAAGCATAGAACTTCCTGCAATTCAGAACTGGTGCCTTACGGACAAGTGACTTCAAACTATGTGCCTAAGGGCAATGGAATAAAATATATAGCAAATATAAATATTGACCAGAAATTTTCAATTTCAGGCTGTCTTCTGAAGAGAAAAAAAGAGCGTAACGCCTCCTGAAACTTCAAGAAGCCGAACCGCAGCTTGTCAATCATTCACGAAATCCTACAAACCAAGCTACGTTTCGAAAATATATTTTCAAAGCGTTTTGAGAATGAAACTCTGAAAATTGAATTGGCAACGTTGACGAAGAAGAGAATTATCAATAGCTACAGAATTTTCTTGAAGTTTTGAAAAAGTATCATATTTGCACAGAATCTCTGCTAAAATCTCAGCATTTAAATTGCATGGATAAAAATTGAAATACCTATCTAGTTATAAAATCCATCACAGTGATGGAATTAAATCAAGTATACTAAGCTGAATTCTGCAACTTGAAAATCTCTTCAATCGGAAACATCTTATTTCATGTAGGTAAAAATGTCAAATGTCCTTAAATAGTGAAAGGTATTGACTTTGTTAGTATTACATGTCACAGACATTTAATATTATTATCATGTTACAAAAAGAAGATACTAACATCTTTTATTCAATACTTGAGATATCTTCAACCTGTAAACCGACAACAATGCTCTGCAAAAAGGAATAAGAACGCTCTAGATAAATACATAAATTGGTACATAAAAATATGTCGATTGGGAATGCAGCGGGCATGCCGCTGTTGTGTGCATTACGCTTATTACGTTTGTGGAATATGTTACCTGATGTTATGGAGAGCTACTGGAAAATATAAATGATATTAAAGGCTGTTGTAGAATGTGCGACCGGTTAGACTGCTTAAATTAATATATTCTTATAAAACTTATTAAAAGGGTGCGAACGCTTTCATGCGGCGTGTTTTTCATTCAGAAAATTATTAATACTAGACATCCATTCACTTCACTTATTAATTCACTTGAGACTGGATCCAATTTTCATTAATTAAAGATCGAGCGCCCGTAAAAATTCAGCTGAAGATTATTAGATACTACAAAATTACCCCATATCAAATTCATTATGTGGTAAATAATTTTATCTGCTCCCACTACAGTAAATAGACTATTAATACATTGTTTTTAAGGAGATACGTGGATTTTACCGTAGAAGTGGAAGTTGCTATAGACAACGGGAGGTAAGTGAGGTAACTTACCTCACTAGGGAAAAAAAGCGATTTCGAATTATAAATGCATATTTTATGAACAAATAAATAGAAATATTTGATGAACATTACATTTTATCAATTATTATGAATGAATGTATATTGTATAGTTTTACATTTAGTAACATTTATAAAATCTGTATAATTATTCCCCTCTCGTTTACTAATTGTCACATTTTTCTCAAAATGATTCGACCGCTCCATTACAGTCACCGGAAGCTCAATATTATCTGACGGATCCATTAAAACAGCGTGATGCGACGTACTGCTAGAAACTGGAGTTGAAGTGTCATTGTAAAGAATCCTGTTGACTATTTCATTTTTGTTACTTAAACTGTCGGCAACATAACTTTCTGCAATTGAGGCTGATTTCCACCTATCATGCCTCTCGATTGCTAATACATCAACTCCTGTATTAGCCAGTAACGTTGCCGATGTTCTTCGGAATGAATGGCCTGTATATGTTTCAGGATGTTCTACTTTCAAATACTGTGAAATCTTATTAGGAATTATAGAAAGGGTATTGTTGCCGACTGAATGTAACATCTACCTATATAAGCGTATAGCGTATAAAAAAGCGTGAAATTTCAGTTTTAATTTCCAATCTAATCTTGATATATTTCTTGAGAATTTCTAGGTGAGAAACAGAACTCAGACGAGAAGTAGGTAATTATAAACGTCGTGACATACATATATTTTTGGAATCTGGAATTGTAACTATAATAATGTCATCGAAAATTTTTGAAATTGACATTGTCCAAAGTAAGTTTGCATAACTCATCAGAACGGCATGCTCCTGCAATGCCTAAGACCGTCACTACCTTCATTAGCAAATATCGGGTGCCTGAATGAGAAAATCGTTGACTTGTTGTCTTGTAAATATGTTTGGATTTTTTAGATGTATAGCCTTCATTCTTACGTTTCCAAAATGCTCTCATCTCTATTTTGATATATCTACGTTCTCCTCTACGAAAATAGTTGACTTAATCATTGAGTATTAACTCCACAAACTCGCCGGTGACTTTAAAGTTCTTTACTTCTCCATGAAATATGCTAGCAGTGACATTTCAGAAATACCAGTATTTTTAATCTGGCACCATTCTTTCAAATTTCTATATTCTATATACTCGTCCGTAGCGCAGTTTCGACTTCTGGGGCAATAAAAATTCGCAGGCAGCATTTGCTGCACTTTCTATTTGAAAATCACTCATTTAGAAATAATAATTCAAAACCAGCAAAATTGCAACTTTTATGTAGCTTTGTTTGTAAACACCTTAGAAACGACAAAATCCAAACAACCAATGCGACTTTGCAAGATTTCGAATAATGTTAAAATATGCTTAAGAAATGTCAAAAAATAAAACCTAATCTTTATTTCATGAACCATAAAGAAGTGTGGGAACAGTTAAAATGTTATACATCACGCAGCAGTTAAGTATAATTTACCAGTCTCGGACTCCAGCCCTCGCTCCGCTCGGGCTAAAATCGTCCTGGACTGGTAAATAATACTTACCTTCTTTACGGTGTAAATAACTATTTTGTAGTTAAACTACATACATTCTGAATTTGTTTTTTTTTAATAAATTTAAGTGTTCCAATTTTGTTTTATTGTTTGCATCCATAGTTAGAAATGTCATGTGATATTCATTCTATCATTATTTACTTCCTCTTTCAATCTTTCTCTCACTATTTAACTAATAGCAAAATACCTAAATATACAGCGAAAGCAAATTAAAAGTGCATATTGTGAAGAATTCTGCTAATACTCTTATGCATATGGTCGTTGTAAGCTCAATTTTACTTACATCAAAATATAATTTCTTAAAGCAACGATGTTACTGAATAAAGTTTATAAATTAATAAGATGTCAGACTTTCATGAAATTTATTTTTCAATATGAGGAATATGTTTTAGGAGCAGAATATTACAATTTTTTGATAGAATATGTCTTTGATAAGTTCAAGAACTTCTTAATATGTAACAGAACAAGGTGCCAAAAATGTAGAAGAGTTTTTTCTCATTCAAGTTTAAGAATGTTTACTGCTATGAACATTTGCTTTGAAGCTTTCGCTTTTCAGATGGCATTAGGGCATTAAAGATTAAGAAAAAAATTTGTTTCTAATAAATATATTCCGAACAAATGAGCACAATTACTAACATGGATTTATAGTTACTAAATCTAGTTTACTGTAGCAAATTTTGTGAACCTATCATAACATGTTCTTAAATATTTAAAAAAAGCTTTTTAAAAAATCTGAATGTTCATACATGGAAAACGGTACGTTTCCGGATAAATGTTTATTTAAAGACTCTTTTATTTTAAGACGTTGTTGTTTTATTACATCCTGTGTAAGTGTTTATATTTCGAGCCTTACGAAATTTATTCACTAAAATGCTAGCAACTTTTACCAATAAAATGAGAAATTCGAGAAGCAGGTAACTCTATACAATATCTCACTTCCAATTTCTTAAAAATACCTGTTCGATTTACAACAAACAAGTTATGCCTACGTGGGCGAGAATTTCTCTTACTTGGATAGATAATAAATTACCGTAATGGGTTACTAGTGTGTATAACGTCATAATACAAAGAGTTATTAACTTAAGTATTAATATGAAACATAAATATAATATTAACACTCTATAGAACCTGCTGAGATCCTATTAACGATAAAGCTAATTTTTAAATTCGAGGTGGGTACCTATAATCAGACATATTATTGTTTCTCTAAAGGTGCATTGTTTATAAAATCAGAGAGTTTTATTTATCTAAGGAACTTAATAATTATTACATCGTTAGGGTTTACCTCAGCGTGGCATAGCTGTAGTTTTGCTCTTATACTAGATTGGGGGTGGAATTTCAGAAATATACCTAGGCTTTTGTTCTTGTAGAAAAGCAAGGGTTTATTCAAATGGTTCCAGAAAGATTAAAGTAATGATTTTAATAAAATTATACCTTCCAAGGTGAATGAATAATGTTATGCAATAATTATTAATTAATATTATATTTATGTCTTAAGAATTTGTATACCATAAAAATTGGTTATTCAACAAATTGAAGGTACTAAGTGTATTCCCTGAATTAAATTATTAAGTAGATATATTATCACTTAGAACTAAAAATTGTGAAAATTTTAGTCATTTAAGTGAACTAAAATTGATGAACTAAATCAAATATAAAACAAATCATAAAAATACTCTAAAAACACATTTATACCTAAACCTGAGTGAATAATTTCAACTTTTTTATTCAGAAGTCTTTTTATCAGCTTGGGATTTTGTTATTCTTCCCCACGCAATCGTTTATCATATTGTTAGGTCATCTGTAGACATCGGAAACTTTGTGACGACAATCAAATGAATAAACAGTAATAATCTATATTATGCCATTAAGCGGCAATATGTGTTATAGTAGCAGAAACAGGCTAACTCTGTGGTCAAGCCAAGTGTCGCTCTATGCTCAGGATACACAATGCTACTGACTATCATAAAAACAGGTGCCATACACTCGACCAAGTATGTCATCAAATTCACACACGCACAAACGAAGTGAAATCTATTTCCAACGTTAATCAGCAAAAGACCTGTATTGTTCTACGGTACACCCGGGCCGACAGGACAGGCATTAGAGTGCTGCTAGATACGTATCGAATAAATTGATCGATGCGAAGCGTCAGATCAGTAGCAGACATGAGCATGTTATTGTACAATGACGCGGATAGTGGAATTTCTAAAATGTGAAGAGTTGTTCTTCGCCAACATTAGTATAAATAGCATCTAATCCTCGAGTATTTTAGATTTGCACTCTGACCTCGGTAAATGTTGAACGGAGACGAATAGCCGCGGAACACTTAGGGCAACTGTTAATTATTTTCTACAATCACTTTCCTTATGAGAAAGAAATTATTATTTTGTTAACTTTTGCTGATACTTATTATTACGTACTATACCTACATATTTTATGGTAAATTTCATGTGAAACATTCTGTGTAGAAAAGTAGAGTGTTGGGATTTCTTAGTTAAAAAACAAAAATGCGTGGCACCCTTTACTTATGGTTCGTGTGTGGACAAACAGATGGCGCGAGGTGTGCCTAAGTGTGTGAAAAGGGAGAACGAACATGAAAAAAGGGAGTGTGTTACAGTCCACTATAGAGCACACATGTATTTTGCAAAAAGTTGTAAAGTAAAAAATAAAGCATTATACCAGCCCAATTTTCAAGTGTCATTAATTTCAAAACATAGAGACTATCCATTTTTATTTCATACTGTTATGCAAATACATATATATGTATTGTTATAATGTGATGAGTGCAGTTATAAGAAGGCAATGGTTGTGACACTTTTAGTTACAATAAAATTACATAAAAAAGAACCCGGCCACAGTCAACCCTGTACCACATTGCAGCCGTCCTAACATTTCCGATCTCTAGTCATTTGACATCGAAACAAATACAAAATTGACTATATTAGGATTATTTCTGGTGTGTACCAGTACAGTGAATATAATAATTAATGGTTAGCATTTTAAGTTGCGGTTTAGACCCAGTTAACTAAATCATCAATTCGGTTAAACAAGTAATGTACAATGAATGCATTCACAATCTATTCATCTGAACCCAGTTAAAATTTTTCACTATAATCTAGTTACAGTAAAAATTAATAATTAAACTTAAATTGTATGCAGAATGGAAATAACACTGTTGATGGGGTTATACACTGTAAAAAAAAAATCACTCAGTTTCACTCAACTTTACTCAATAATGTAGGTATCAATTTTTGTCCACACCCGATTGATTCACTATTAGTATGATAACTAAAATTTTATTGAAACAGAACTGAATGAATTTTACTCAAATCCGAGTTTCTGCTAACTACCAAGTGAGTGACTTTTCTTTAAATTTTAACTATTATTGAGTAATTATTTACTCAGAATTGGATTCTATTCTCTTTAAATTTTAATTTAAATGTTAGTATATTAAAGTTATAAACTATTAAGCTGCCCAGTGGTTTCTACATAGATCTGTTTTAGATACAATATTTTGGATCTCGATTAAAAGAACTGGTTAACTGATGGGACGAATAGATTGCCATAACCTACATTGTACGTTACAGATACATAAGTAAGTAGGTAATAATCTAAATATCCGTTTATTTAACAAAATATTAATCGAGACTCAACTGCTTTTAATTATTGTAATCAAATCACTGAATTTAAACACAATTGTCATCAAAATAACCGAATAAACGGACACTTGTCCAACACTACACGCCATACACCACGTCACGAGATGACTTAATAGGGACGATGGGAATAAACAAAGACAACTCACGACAACCATATAATGGAATGGGGTCACTCAATAATGAGGACTTTACTCCGATTTAGGTATAAGTGCACCAAATACCAATACCTATATTGAGTGAAAATACTCAGTTTTAGTTCAAATATTATCGCAAATGAATAAATTTATCAAAATGCTTAATATTAAGTGAAAATGTACTCAATCATTTTACTCACTGAATTCACTCTGTACCTTTATAGATTTCACTCACACCAATTTTTTTACAGTGTAATAAATCGAAAAGTCGTTCACTGGAAATAACAAAAACAAAGATTTTAATAATATTCGTTACTTCTACTGGCAGTTTCATTGACAAAATTGCGATTGTACTCGTATTAATAAATATAAATTTCCACTCAATCTGTATGGACATAAATTGAGACATTATTGGGTGAAAGAGTATAATTTCACTCAATTTGTTTCATATTTATTCATGAATGATAAGTAGATAAATATAAGTTAGTTGAAAAAAGAATTGCAGTAATGTTTTAAGATTCAGAAATATGAGGTCTGATAGTCTGATAGATTTATATCTAAATATTAATGGAAATATGGTAAAAAAGGGCCAAAAAAGCAATTTTTTTGTTAATTTCTAAGCAACGAGCAGGCAAATCCTTTGTCAGATATGTTAAAGCAAATTGTTTTGGTAACATTTCCCTCATACCTACTTAAAAATACAGATGACAAGTTTTTTGTAATACCAAACTTCATTGCAATACAAATTGAATTGAAACTATGTTTATCAAACAGGCTTAGGAATAAAGGACACAAGTAGATATTTTCAAATTTATTGTACCTACAAATTAATAACCCCGATGGGTATAATACAAAACAAATGTAAACTGAATAGATGAAAAGTAATGAAATACAAAACTTAGTAAGTGAAAGATTGCCTAAAATAAATATCTTAAAATATTCGAATTTCTACTAAGTTTAATTGCGAAATTCACACACTGAAAACTAAAAAACCTCAAAACAAATAATTTTACAAATTTTATGTAGTATAATAGTAAATTTAAAAAGAAAAAAGCGAGTAAAACGAGATCTTTAACGATTTTCCACTTCCCCAATAACTCAACGTAAATATTGGCCGAACACAAACAAGCCAAATGCAAACGCAAAAACTCCATCCTTAATTCAGAATCGAATCCTACCTTATCCTGAAAACTTTCTTTCCTGAAGTATTTCAGCCAATGAACCTACTCACTACCGTCAGGTGTTAGATACCGGAAATATGGGGGTGGGTCCGTAACTAGAACACGAATCTATTGGCCGGCGAAGCGTTAGATTACCGGAGGAAGGGAAGAAAAGGCGGGGTCTTCTATTTCAGGGGTACACACGCGCTAGTCGTTCCAGTTATCCTTCCAAGTTTCTAACGTTCGGTCGTGTTAGTTCTTCCATAGAAATAGAATAGCGAGTACGTCAACTGCAATCCTGAAAGTTTAGTTTGGAAGACTGTTTAAGTTGTGCGTGAAATGGACTTTTGATTTTTCGTCGCTCTCAGTGTTCTGGACTTAAAACCTCCAGTTTTGGAAGATATGGTAATTCTGTAAGTTATCAGTTTTTCTTAAATTAAACGTTTAGTTAATGTTTTGCCCATTTAAAACAAGCCGCAGGAGAGTTCAATATGTTAGTAAAGGTTCGTCGCCTGATTGAGAATCGATATCACTCAGAAATAAACCCCGATGGGCGGTAAAAGGTTACGTCAAATACTTTGTTAGAGCTATATGTTTGCTCATAGCAAGCTTAGTTAACTTAAAATGTTAAAAAAGCGTCAGTATGCTTTGTATTTTATCACAGGAAAAACTGTATCTATTGTAGCGTGATGCTGATACAGATACGATTATGCCGTGTTTATTTTTACTAAAACAATTGCTATGATTCTTCTGTATCGAAGATCTCCGAGTCAAGACAGGAATAATACTTGTTTATCTTGATGTTATACTAGCGCCGATAGTGCCGTTTTCCACTTGTATACCTTGCGCGGCCAGTTTGCCGGCCTACTAGTGAATTATTTACGATTCAGAGATCAGATATCATATAATTAATCGAACAGAATAATTACCGGTCTAGTGACAACGCAGAATTACGATTGTTTAATAACCATTGTCCTAAGGGCGCTTTACGACCGATTCGTTGCAACAACTCGATAACTTACGAATGAAATTTATGGTTAGATATGGTTTTACAAGCTTTCATTTCAGATTTCAAAGGAACAACGTTCGCGTGGGTTATGGAATCGTTCTTGTATTTATCATCGGGCGAGCCAGCGATTATTTAATTCATAACAAACATAAAACGTGGATGCCTGGCTGTATATTATATTAAAACTAATATGGAAATTCTCGGTTTACTTAATACGTTAGCTGACCTGATATCTTGCCACTTTCAGTTGAAATGTGGAATACATATGTTTCAGTAAATTTAATCGAAATAACTAATTGTTCAAATGCATATTGCATTATCTATAATTTTTTATATATAAAGGGTAATAATAGTATGCAATGTCCTATTTGTGAATAACTTTAGAACGCTAAGTTAAATAATGTTAATTATTGACAGTATCCAAACAAGATTTTAAATTTTTAACAACTTTAAATGTGTCACCATATAGGTATGTAGGCATGTCACATTTATTCTGTAGCTGGTTATATTTTAGACACATGTTAATTAATAAGTAGTGGCCTTAATTGATAATTTGTTTCAACAATCTCACAATGAAACGCACAATATTGCCGATTTTTTTTGACAGGGAATACGTATATTAATTTTGCCTACTAACACTTTATCTTTTGTAATGTACTTGATAAGTTTATATAAATATACTATTTGTTGAAAGGAACGCCTATTATGTAAAGTTAATAAATTGTTATTAATTAGATCTTGTTGATAATGATCACCTCTACTATACTGCCCAGTAGTTATATATGTAGCATGTTTGACAAATCTTCAATTATTAATTGAATATACAGGGTGAGTCATTAATAATGGTACACAGCTTAATAGTAGATTGTTAACGTCAAAATATAGTGATTGAGCCAAATATGCCTTCATCAGTTGTTGCTCATTTTCGTTCTACAGGGTGTTAAAGTTGAAAAAATATTTTCCTTTTTTATCTATATTTTAAGTATGTATGGACCGATTGTTTTGAAAATTTGTAGTTTTACGTTTTTTGACGAGGCAAATACGAATATGCAAATAGTGTTGGGGTCATGTCTAGGGGGCGCTAGTTGTACTGTCCTGTCAATGTAAAAATATGTCTAACTATTTATATTTTCCAATTTTGAATTTCTTAACTAGAAATTGTTGAACTAAGTTCAATTCTAAACAAAAAAGATATACTTGTCACAAACCGATAAACTCAACTGTTTTCGAGATACAGACATTTAAAGTTTTTGAGATTCGACGGGAATTAAATTAGAAAATTATTTTTTCCAAAGTAGTAGGCATGGATAATAAATTGACAGCTGTGACTACAATACCATATTGTTTCCTACTCAATTTGATTAAGGAGTAGTTTTTTCCTTGTCGATATTTTTTAGAGAAGAGAATATTTTAATAAAAAGCTAAGAAAGTGCATTGAAGCTGCTGGTAGTTAATAATTTGTTAAGATATGCATAATAAAAGCTTCAATTGCTGTAATGTTTGTCTTAATTCTTAATTCAGGCTTGGTATCTTAAGACCTGCTAATTTTCTAATTTAATTCGAATCTCAAAAACTTAAAACGTCTGTATCTCAAAAACGGTTAGATTATAGATTTGTAACTAGTACACCTTTTTGATTTAGAATTGAACGTAGTTCAATAATTTGTAGTTAAAAAATTCAAAATTGTAAAATACAAAAAGTTAGACAGATTTTTAAATTGATAGGACAGTATAACTAGCGCCCTCTAGACTTGACCCCAACACTGTTTGCATATTCGTATTTGCCTCGTCAAAAACCGTAAAACTGCAAAAGAAAAATATTTTTTCAACTTTAACACCCTGTAGAACGAAAAGGAGCAATAATTGATTAAAGCATGTTTGGCTCAATCACTATATTTTGACGTTAACAATATGCCATTAAGCTGTGTACCATTATTAATGACTCACCCTGTATTTGGCATATTACGGGTTCCATATCACTGAGCAGTATTCCACCTTTGACTTCACTTATATACCACTCTCAAATGTAGAGAAAATCACCTGATAAAGAAGATATATTATTACAGTATATTGGAATATATGTATGTAGTACAGGGTGTTTTGTTATTAATAGGTCAAATATCAGCCAGGTACTTAAAATAAAGTTTTGTCGAAAATGCTTTGTTTATTTACAGGCATATTTCGGAAACAATTTTTTTTCGAACTTAATATACCTACCTAATAATACCGACACGGATCCCCATTCAATTTCTTGTACAAGAAACCAGTTAAGCACAAACGTCATTTTCCGAGTTCTTTTAAAAACGATAAATGTTACGTTACCTATATAAAGCAGAAATACCGACATATTTAACATTGTGTATGATTTTTAAGAATAAAAGATCGTTAAAGTGAATTGTGTCATCATGCCGAGTGATTTATTTAGTTGTACTGATTATTTTTTAGGATTGATATCAAATCATGAAATTCAACGCTGTTAACATTTGAATAAGTGTATGTTGGACGAAATAGTGGACAATATTTAATATAGCTACAAACTTAGCAAAAAGATGATGTTTAATTACTTCTAATTTGCAAAAATTAACCAAAATTCAATAACCGACAACTACTGCAAAAAATCAAACCTATTTTTCTCTGAAAAGGTGCATTTTAGTGATATCCAACATATATTTTATACAGAGAAAAAGCTTTTCCTGATTTTTTTACAATTTACTAATTGTCTTTTTGTAAATCAAAAAACAAAACATTTTATGAACTTTAATTCTAATTACGAAAAAGTTACACCTTCTTAGAACCAATAGATGCTAAACTTGATGCCATTTGTAGATTTTTTTATCTGATTGTTTTTCCGGGAACGTTTAATATTAATACATTTTTACAAATGTCTTGTTTACGTGTTCTTGCAAATATTTCGCAAAAATTAAGTTATACATAGAAGATTAGTTAAAAAAACAATTGTTAGTAATTATCGCGTGTAATTAATGTAAAACATAAAAAGTCAGTCTAACTTGCCGAGATTTCAATAAGGCGCTCCATCTACAAGGTGTTTCAAACTCGATAGTATGGGCCTATTATGAGAATACAAAAAACTTAAATACAATTTGAGACACGTGGAGTTAAATGGAATGAGGTAAGCTCCATTTTCAATCGAAAGTATTATCTTTGGGATTTGACAGGAACGACTAATGACGTCATCAATTATATTTTTTCCAGAAACACACCCATTTTTTTTCCTGTTAAAAAGCTTTTTATTCTAATAAACTTTTATTAGAGAAATTTTTCTATATTACTTGCCGTTTAAAAGTTATAAGCAATATCGCCCTAAGGAGTCAAAAAGAAATACCACCTAAAAATCACTTAGCGGTGGAAGGATCAAGTAGTCGTTGGAAAATAATTGAATGTTTGTTGTTTAAGGTACATAAATGTCACAAAATACTTGTCATTACTCAATACGAACGTCAAACGTATAACTTTTGCGCTTACAAAACGTTTTCTCATTCAGAAAAAGTTGATACCTATGTTGCTAATTTACGGCGAGTCACAAAAAAATTCAAGAAGAGCTGTGGAGTTATATCGAGAAAGGTATCCAGAGCGCTTTATTTCTGATCACAGAATCTTTACAAGATTGGAGGCGACCTCGCGACAAAATGAAGATGCATTTTCTGTTCGGAAAAATCAAATAATTGACCGAAGGGTAAGAAACAATGTTAATACAGATAGACTGTTACAATATTTCGAACAAAATCCATGATATTCTATATGGCAAGCTAGTCGGAATTTGGATAAATCAGCCGTTCAACGAATTTTAAAGACCAATGGGTACCATGACTACAAAATTCACAATTTGGAGTATTTGCCTGACGGTTTGTCAGTAATGATTTACCAATCTCAGCTTTCACTCAGACCGATTTATTTACAGTGTTACAAAAATTTTGACTGTTGAAAATATTCTAATATCTGTAACATAGAAATTACAATACTCTGTATATCTATATTCATACTCACTGCAAATAATGTTTCAATATTATTATTTGAAAATATCCATTAAAAAATCTTGTTTTTTTTATTGTCAGCCAATTATTTCTCTTAAATTATCTATTGACTGTTGTTAAGTGACTCTTGGTTTTAGTTGTTTTGCTCTTTTTTCTAATAATTATTATTAAACTAACAATCGACAAGTATTTTGCAATATTTTTTCACCTGAACTGTTATTTCATATGAGATTTCTTTAATACAGGGTTTAAATAATTTCACATGCACAAGAAAATGTGTTTTTTTTTTAAAGAAAGACACATAAAACAACAATTAAACAGAAATTATGCAACAAGTGTATTCACAAATGCTAAAATAATACCTACGCAAAAAAGTAAAGTAAATTTAAAACAGGAAAAATAATGTTGTCTCAATTGATTCCTGCGTCCCCTTTTGGTCGAATTTTAAAATACAGATACACAACTAATAAGTACTGTGAGGCAATGCGTTCTGAATTTATTAACAAACGTGTCTGTTTGTACTTTTATATTCGTGGATGTATAAATCCGTAACACTAATTTATGTAATTAAAAATATTTCCTCATCGGTTAGTTTTAGCCGTTTTCAATAAGTATACTTTTTTTTGTTCAAAAAAGTCCAATATTTCATATTTTGTTACTAAAAGTTGTATACGGGGGTTGGCAAAAAAGTGACTACATATTCAATGCGTTGCCTGCAGAGGGCGCCTCGTACGCGACACTCAAAAAATCATTATTATATTATTTTTCCCATCATAAAAAAACCTCTCTGTTGAAAATTTGAAACATTTCTGACTAAAATTATAGAAATTATTAAGGAAAAACCATTTTTTATTTTTTACTTTGACACCCTGTATTTTTTTTATTATGCGACTTGGGAAATAGATATGTTAGGTTAAATCGACTTATTTTCACCCAAGGAATCTCTGGTATCATTTGTGTCCCTCAATTTAAATACACCCTGTACTACATAAAGAATCGCTTTTTTTTCATTTTAGAGGAGATAATACATAATCTGATTCGTAAATGAGATTAGGACTAAAACTGAAATTATTCATAATGTTTAATTTCAAAATCATTTAGTAGCACGTTCGAAGTTGATTTTATTTTTCTTGGTTATGACTTTAGTAAACAAATTTTCAGAAAATGTCGACACCTTTTAATCGTTACAATTATTAAAACAGTACTGATCCTATCCTTATTTTAATAAGGATAATATTATCTATAAGGTGTTTTTATTTTAAATCTTGAACTGGTTCAAAATCTTTCACAATCTCCTCTCCATTGCAGGCACACCCCCTCTTCACCTGGCATGTCGTGCCGGGCCTACTCAAGCAGCACAGACTGGGACATCAACGACAGTGCCATCCCACGAATCAACGAGTATGACCCCTTCTCCGAGTGGGCCGACGGCCACTGTAGACTGGTGTACCGCGCTGACAACGAGGAGGCCAAGAGACACTCGTCCGGCTGGGCAATGAGGAACACCAACAACCACAACGTTCACATACTGAAGAAGAGCTGTCTGGGGGTACTGATGTGTTCCTTGAGGTGCACCCTACCTAACGGGGATCGGGTGCATCTTAGGCCCGCTATTTGCGATAAGGCCAGGAAAAAGCAGCAGGGTAAGTGTTGTTTTAGATAAGGGTGCTTTTGGATTAATTTGAATTAGGGTGATTAAAATAAGAGAATGTCTTCTAATCTCTGAAGACGTTTGATTAAAGTCAATAAGGCGCCACAAGGGGCCATCTCATCTGTCGATTGATTTGTTAGGGTAGGTACAGATATTTTGGTCGCCACAACATGTCTTTGGACCGGTATTTCAGTTTTCTAAAATCTGATGATGCAAATGTGCGACCATATATTTTAGGAGTGATTTGTTGCTTTAATTAATTTTGAAAACAAGGAAAAATGCGGACATATGCCATTACTTCGAGAACTAAGAGTAAATTTCAATATATGTTAGGATTTTTGTTGTCCACTCCATTATTTAAATAAATTTATTTTTACTGAACTTACACGTTTTGTATATTTTTTGTACATAATGTTTGAAATATTTGAAAACCGTCGCAATCTGCTAAGCTAACCCAAATATCGATCCAAGGATTGACAACAGATTTGGTCCATGGCGGGGTAGGCCCTCTAAAAATTTTTTACGTGTATGGGGTCTATTGACTTTTCCAACTAAAGGTAAACATATGTTGTATTCAGAAACCCTCGTAAACATATCAACTTATGGCGGATACTGTGGTCATTATAATGGGGTGTTTACCACCTTTTCAGATATTACCATAAAATGAAATAATAAGGCAAAGAACTCGATCTGTGTTTCTTTATTTTAGCATGAAGTTATTATTTAATTAGCAAATTTAAATAAGAAATGTAAAAGAAAAACGAATTTGGCGGGCAGCTAGTGCGTGCTAGACTATGATTTAATTGCGCCATCTACTAGTAGGAAGCTCAACTAAAGTCTCATACTACTGTCCTTCAGTAACAAAACACATTTTTTTTATGCAAATGCCCGAATAAGGATAAAAAAATTCTACACCAATGACTATTCTTGAAATTCAGCTTTTATAACTCCCAGTGGTATTTCTAAAAAAGCGTTTCTTCCACTTTATACGAAAAATGAAATCTACTACTTTCTTTCGTTTTTCCTTTCTTCTCCTTTGAATAAATCAGAAATAACGTTACATGCTTTTAATGCAGAAGTATGATTTTTTAAACACAATACATCTAAGTGCAAAAAAATCATTGGCGTAGCAACCTTGAATTTTTTCCGAGGGTATGCTCCTAAACAGAATTCAACTTTGCGTGATTTGTTTATACCTATATTATAGAAAATAATTCAATAAACTATTTTTACGAAAAGAATAATTCGAATGTTATTTTAGATTAATAACGGTCTCGAATTTATGAGGTTCTTAGTGATAGTGACTGCTGGTACCTCCGCTACTGGTTGACACGATTATATTAAAATTCAGCAGATTATCACCACTAATCTAATCTAATTACTGTCATTTCATCATGTTACACCACTGATCTCAAGAAATATTTTAGAAAAAGCTCTACTCTCTTTTTTTTCTTACTTAGATAATTCAAATTCAAATTTTAAACTTTAATTTGAAACGCCTTACATAGGTGAGCAAGAAATAGGTTTAGAAAAAGTGATGTTATCCGGAGTGTTCCAATTTTCCATGTAAATGGGGTCAAAATAAGATTTAACTAAACTTTCCTCTATATGTAGTTGCTTTGCTTAGCCACTAGGGGAGTTGGCAACAAAATTCAGTTATTTCCAAATAACTCTAAAACGGTTTGTATGATTTAAATGCAATTTAGTCGTTGCTTTACATTCGATTACAAATTTTTTAACTTCTGAAAACATCATTTCCTTTTTACTATCAGGTAAATAACATTTTTTATGATAACTATATTATATTTGTATCGAAAATGCATTGGTGATAATTAATAAAAACAATGAAGTACGAAAAAACAGTTAGGAAAAGAAAAAAATTAATAAAGAGATAAAACTAGAGGCCAGCTCTAAAACTTATGATAAAATAGAAACTGAAATTGTGAGGTCATCTGTAAAAAGATATGAGAAGATTTGGTGGGGGTATCTTTTCCATCTCTGTAAATGCTACTACTTAGTTAATAGGTATATCAAAAAGTGACATTTGAACACATGTATTTGCATACCAAATTTTACTCAAATCAGACAAATCGTTTTAGAGTTTGTTTTGTCAAACTTTACGCCCTCTAAAAGCCTAAATGAAGTAATTTTAGATAGAAGTGAGTTTGATTAAATTATCTTATTTTGATCCAAAGAACTTCTGTCAGACTATAAAGTATAGTAGGTACTTAACTGAAATTTTTTAAATTTCAACTAACACTATATGTACCATATTATATTTTTGAAGGTGCTCTTGTACCACTGTGTTGAGTAAATACTTAGTAAATTGTTAGTTTTCTGTCTCATTTTCACATACTTATTCATTAAATTTAGAATAGAAACACCGTTTTGGATATTCGTATACAGACGAACAGTTTGAAACATTTGCCAGCGTTATACAGAGAATTTTTAAATATCCTAGTCGAATGATACTCATTTATCCTCTTGCATCTCTGTTGCAAATCATATTGAATTTGTTAGTGGATTACCATTTATTGACGTCAGCGACAATTACAGTAAATATAAAAATGTTTTCTAAATCTATCCTACTCTAGAATTACTTTTTGAATATCTAGCATTTCATATTAATTTTGTTTTAGGCAAACCTTGCCCAAATAGGCAATGCACAGGACGCCTTGAAATACTACCATGTAGAGGTCATTGTGGATATCCCGTAACTCATTTTTGGAGGCATACGGAGCATGCGATATTTTTTCAAGCAAAAGGGGTACACGATCATCCCAGACCTGAAGCTAAAAGTACGTCCGAAGCAAGAAGGACTTTAGGAAGCGGGAGAAGAGTAAGGGGGTTAGCAGTTTTATTGGCTAAAGAGGCTGCCCTAGGAAATAAGGTAAGTAAAGTACTGTAAATTGTATTTTTATAAGTTATGAAGCAATAGTGAAAAATTAGGTGGATACAAAAGTTTGTACCATTACTCTTAAATTTAAAACTGATTTATTTGAAATAAACAATATATAATCGATTCTCAATATTTTGACTAATTTTGTTTCCAAGTCTGGCGCAATTTAATAACTTGGAAAAACAAGTTATTTGGAGTGGATTTGGAGTTATGGAGATAAAAATATTCAAAATTGATGAACTAAGATCTTATGGTTATAAAATAATCTCTCAACTACTCAGTAACTATTAAAGGGTCTGGCCTTTTGATAGTTACTTTCATTATACCAGACAGTACGACTTGTAGATTATTGATTGTAGACTTATGGAGTAGATATGCTATCCGTTTCTAATACGAATATCTGTAGATCTATTGTGATCTTCCATGAACTTAGAGTAGGCTCTAATTAATAGTAGTACCTCCGGTAGTGCACATTTAGTAGATCTTCTTTGCACAACACTGTGGTCTTATCTTCATCATAAGATAAGGTTTTCTTCTAAAACATTAGTAGGACGTTTCTTGATTGTACAATATTCATTTAGCAGTAAATTCCTGTAATTCTTTGTCATCATATTTGAGCATCGGGCTTCATTCCTTTCTGCAGAAGAGTTCTAATAGGGCTGCAATTACCGCAAGAGGCTTTGGAACTCTTGCAGTGTTAGATGACTTTGTTCAGGTAATCCAAACAACTCCATTCCCGTTCTATCTGGTATGAGTTGATTACTTTTAAGTATGTCTGTTTCTGTCTGTCTGTCTACTCTTTAAGTCTCTCTATCTATCGGATAATACTTAATTCATTAGTTTTTAATGTTCGTCCCGTTTAACCATGATACATGGTAATAAATGGCCATTGTTTCTGCTGTTGAACTGTTCGCAAACTAGACTAAATTGCTAGGAGGCTCATTCTTCTAGTCCTAGTTTTTATTTCCTTACAATCATTTGAAATATTTATATTCTATGGAGCTAGAATCGCATGTACTCATCGTACAGCTTCTGGTATAATCTTCCTTCCCTCAGGTAATTAGTGATTATCCTCTTTGTGGTCCATAATATTTACCTTTTTGATCTTCATTCTAAGCGTAGGCATCAAATCAATGTTTAGTTATAAAAATCCATTACATTTATCAATTATCGAGTTTATTGATATAGATCATCTCCCAATAAACAATCATTCATGCTAAAATACTCGTAGCTATTTTTAAAGTACTTTGTACTTTCTCAAAATCTGTATTGTAAATACATTTTGTTTTTTATTCTTCTTCTACGCATTACTTACTGTAACTGTAGGCTGAGATTAAGTATCAGTAGTCAGCAATATTTTGAAAATATGTTACAACTGATGAATCGCCCGTAGTTATTTAATTATAAAGATAGTTTGTTGTCCATTTGTTTTTACTTTAGGCATAGGCATAAAACCAGTATCTGAATTTGTCAATAGTTAATAATTACTGATAGTTTTAACGGAGATCATCAGTTAAAACTGTCAATTTAACCAAAAATCTAATAGAAAATTCAAAAATTTATATCATATACCTACAGAGTGACGCATTAATATTGGTACACAGCTTAATGGCAGATTGTTAACACAAAAATATAAGGATTGAGCCAAGCATGCCTTAATCAATTGTTGCTTCTTTTCGTTCTACAGGGTATTAAAGTTGAAAAAATATTTTCGATTTTTTGCTATATTTTAAGTATGTATGGAGCGATTGCTTTGAAAATTTGTGGTCACGTCTACGGGGCGCTATTTATACTGTCCTAACAATGTAAAAATAATTATGTCTAACTTTTGTATTTTACAGTTTTGAATTTCTTAACTAGAAATTATTGAACTACGTTCAATTATAAATGGTATACTTGTTACAAATCGATAAACTCAACTTTTCTAGATACGGTCGTTTTAAGTTTTTGAGATTCGGCGGGAATTAAATTAGAAAATTAGCAGGTCTTAAGATACCAAGCATGAATTAAGAATTAAGACAAACATTATAGTAACTGAAAATTTTATTATGTATATAGTAAGAAATTATTAAATCATAAAACGTAACACTACAAATTTTCAAAACAATCGGTGATATCGATAAAATGTCCATAAATAAAAAAAGAAATATTTATTTGAAATTTTTACCTTAAAGATTATTTTTAATTACACCTTTGACTTCAATGACTTCTTCGTTTTGTATCGATAGAATTGTACGTTAAATCCATCTTGTTATCTATTCTCCTTTGTAGGAAATCAAACCAAATAATCGATGCACCCGTAACCTACGGTTACACTGTCCAGTAATAACCAGTTACTATAGCTAGAGATTAAGTATCGGTAGTCATCAATATTTTGAAAATACGAGTTGCGATTGATAAATCCGGCGCGCACATAGATATTTAATTATATAGGTTGAGGAATGCAGAGTGCGGTAATTAATAGCACGCCTGTGAGAAATTATAACAATAGCGAAGAAGATATTTCTCGTCCGTTCCCTTCCATTTCCGTGTTTGATGTTATCTGTAAGATTAACACTTACAAATTGCCCAACGCCTGTGAGGCTTCTATAATTAATTGCTCTGGATTAGCGAAATATAAAAAGCTTGAAATAAAATATTTGAGCTGTAATACATATCTCATATTTATATTGAAAAATATTGATCGATAGTAATTAAAACTTCATCAAATGTAACAAAGTTTTATCATTATTGTTTTAAGGTATAAGTATAAACAATGGGCATACTTCGAAGAGAGCTTCTTTGCATGAAAATAGATAAATTTTGTTATCCCGTACACTTTTGCATCTGTAATAAATTACGAATGTCAACATTTTTTTTAATTCATATTTTTTATTAAATTTTTAATATAACTCTGTAACTTTTTAAAATATATCAATGGAACTTGTACAGGAATTGTTTCGGGACAGCCGAGGCATTCGAGATACTTCGTATATGAATTCTATGACTAATTTTAAGCAAACATGATTCTTATTAATATAACTACAGGTATTCTTCTACCTCTGTGTTTTAGCTACAAATAATAAAGCTATATACAGGGTGGCTACCGAGGTATACGAGATAGTTCGTATATGAATTCTATGAGTAATTTTAAGCAAAAATGATTCCATTAACTTTTCCAGAATTCCCAGCGGTTTTTTGATATATCGGGGTTTGAAGTTGCCAGATCGTATATGGGTAGTTGCTAAAGAATAAATTACATTGTTGCGACTAGAGGTCTAGGTAATTTAATAATTAGCTGGATTTAGAAAAAAAAATGTTGAGACCGTTAATTGTCATCATTAGCAGTTGGTTCTTTTTTATTTTTTGTCATTGTGTTAATATTATGCCTTTAATTTATTCATTTGAAGAATACGCGGACATGATTTTTATGTATGAATATTGCAACGGTAGTACCACCGCCTCAGGGAATATCATATTAGGGAATATATAGCGACGATATCCAAACCGCCGTCTTCCAATGCTGCAGAAATGCTTGAGCTTGTTAAAAATAATCATGGTACTAATACGAGAAGAATTTTTGTACTTTTTGGACAAAGTAGGAAGGGATGTGCAAGTCACTTTAAGAGAAAACGGACTGCATCTCTATCATTACCAACACAAGAACTTCTCCCCACGGATCTTTCCCGAAGAGTTCTTCTTTGTGAATGGTGGAAGAGTCATCTGGATACACTTTCAAGAACCCCTGTGGGCAATTAAAAACCCTCATGCTATTTGAGAAGCCCAGAAGATTCTCCCTAAGCGTTTGAGCTAAAATAATTATTATTAATAATGAAGTTATCGGATTACATTGCTTCGATGGAAATTTGAACATTTGTACCGGGATTTTTTGTAGAACGATCTACCTCTACTACTTCAGGACATTCCTTTTCACATCAGAAGGATGATATTCTTTTTACATGATAGGCTCCGTTTCGTTACGAAAGAGGTGTCACTAATTTCCTCAATGAAAAGTACGGTCCAATTGCTTGGCCACCGCGATCTCCGGATTTCACCCCGTTGGATTTTTCATGTGGGTACTTACCTATACAGTGGGAAAGCCTAATTGCAGGGATCAACTCATTGAGAAGATTCTTATAGCGTTTGATGAGGTGAAAAACAGTATGGAGAACTACAATTGGGAACGAGAGCTTCGACAAAGGATTGAGTTATGCATTGCACAAGGCAGTGGTCATATTGAGTAGCTTTCATGATTACACTGTCATTACCCTTTTATTAAAATAAATCTCTCTCTTTAGTCGTAACAAGGTAATTTACTCTTTAGCAACTACCGAAGCGACCTAGTAACTTCATTCCCCGTTATTTCAAGAACCATTGGGAATTCGGGAAAAGTTAATCGAGATTAGATTTGATTTAGCCTCATATCTTTTAAAGTTAAGTAAAAACACTTATATCACTATTCTGTAACATGTTATAGAGATAACTTTCAACGTAGGTAAATTTTTTTTTTAGTAAAATAATAAAGTAAAAAGTATTAATAAGATTTTCTTAAAATGTCACAAAAAGCAAAGATGAATGTTTCTGTAAACGTTACGCGATATATTTTTTTGTCACTATTTTACAGCACTGTGAGAAAATTAGAGATTAGCGGCTTATATCTTAGTAAGCGTTGACAATTATAATAGAACCAAACTCCAAAGACTCTGGTTATTCCTAGCGACCTCCATGTTTTCGCTAGAAAAAATTATATTCTTCTACGATTCTAAAAACCCTTTATACCAAATGAAATTGGAATTCCTTAAAAAGTGATGTTGAAAGTTACATTGAAAAATTTAACGCACATTTTTTTTTGAGGCGTCACACTTTTTAAAAAATAAAAACTGTATAAAGGGAATTTGATCTAAATCGGTTTATTTTTATCCAAGGAATATTACTCGCCCTTGAATTACTTATTATTATTATTATTTATTAATGAGTTGCTTGTAGTCAGTAATATATTACTTTCATCAGTGTATATTTTTGTATAGATATAAATAAATTATTAATTACATTAATCTATAAGAAAAAATATTTCGTCAAATTTATAGTAAATAAATGAATTTTTACATATTACTTATATAATATTATAGAAAATAATGTGTCTTTTTTTTTTCAGCTTATGTCTTTAAGAGAACCAAAGCGTCAATGTCGAGAAATAACAAATCAAGTCTCAAGGAGTTTGAATCCAACTTCTATTATTTCTGAAACAGACAAAGGTAAATTTTCATTTCTCAATCAGTTTAAAGTATGAATAATTTTTTCCCTCTCATGCAAGGTGGGCCATTAGTGTGAGAAAGTAAAATAACTCTCTTGTTACTCATAATACAGAAAAAAAGTTTATATAAAAGTTATACATAATCAAGAAACCTAAACTACAAAATTAATTTGATACATACATGATACAGGGTGATGAGTGAAAACGGGACACGCTAAATATTACATTTTTTAAATGGAATATCCTGTATATTTTTAAACATATGTCTTTACGGGAAAATTCTATATGTGCCAATATCAACAGTTTATCATTTTAGTGCGGGGTTGTCAAGTTATGTAGAAAATTCTTCGAATTTTGGAAAAAACAAGACCTCGAAGAAGTTGTATTAACTTTCAACTACCAACACTTGGAGCAAAAATATTTGATAGAGTTATAGGCAAATGTTTGGCAAAGACTCCTATATTACCTAATATCGAAATTTTATACAGGTCATTTTTTATCATTTTTAAGTTGACACAATATGACAGTTTTTTCCAAAGCCATGCGACCGAAAATAATAAAAATTAGGTTTTTCCAGAAATGTTGCTATATGTTAAAAACTAACAACTTTAGGTGAAAAACATACTTAATAAAAGTTGAAGTGGACTGATATGTGAATAAAATAGTACAATAAACTACAGGGTGTCCCATTTGAAATTTCTTATAATGAACGTATTATAAAAAATGCCCTGTATAAAATATCGATATTAGCTAATATAGGAGTCTTTGCCTAACATTTGCCTATAACTCTGTCAAATATTTTTCTCCAAGAGTTAGTAGTTGAAATACAACTTCTTCGAGGTCATGTTTTTCCAAAATTCCAAGAATTTTCTACATAATTTGGCAACCCCGCACTAAAATGTTAAACTGTTTATACTGCCATATATAGAATTTTCTCAGAAATCCATATGTTTAAAAATATACAGGGCGTTCCATTTAAAAAATGTAATATTTGGTATGTCCCGTTTTTACTCATCGCCCGATGTGTTTCAAATTTATTTCGTCCTTTAGGTTTTTTGATTCTGTACAACTTTTATATTTTTTTTTTCTGTATTATGAATAACAAGGGAGTTATTTTACTTTCTCACACTAATGGCCCACCCTGTATATGACATACCGATTTAAACGAGTACAAGCCATTAACACAATAAGTAATAGACACAATTAAGTTAAAATACTTATTAAATACGCCCTAAGAATACTCATATTTGGAAGCTGTATTTTTCTCAAAATTGCAAATCCTAGGAATGCTGTATTTTTTTAAGTGATGTTTTTTGTATAACTGCATTAACAATTCCTTTTAATCGAAATCTTCACATATCGCTTTTTTACACTTACCTTAGCCTTCTGTGACGTTTTTATTTATTAAAAAGGTTAATTGTGAGGGAAAATGTGTAAATTGTAGAATGACTTTTTTAGGAATTAAAAATTTTATTACAATTAATTATATATGACATTCAAGAACTAAATTTCTAAATTTATATATAGGTATGCGCACTCTTAGGGTCTATTTAATAAAAACTATTTTACCTTCATTTGTTTTTTATTCGTTGTGTTACTGTTCTGTACATATATGTCGCTACATCCTATAAATGGCAATTATTTTTTTCACATTTTTATCCTAGTTAAACATACATAATATAATTTTACCTACATATTGTATACAATGAAATATTGCATCGTCATAGTTGATATGTTTGTCTTCAATAGATTAATCCAACATCAAAATAGCTTTCTCTAGTTAATTTTACTACATTTATCAAGAATACAGATACGTACAGAGTGCTCAAAATAACACTTGGACTTTATTATTTTTTTTTTGTAATGTTCCTTCTAACGGAAATGTCAAACCACAAAGGAGTATCTAGAGATTCAAAATTTGGGTTCTAAATTTAAAACCACTATATATTTTGATCAAATTTTGATTTAGCGTATTACGGATAAAGGCTTTATGATTTATGTTAAAACTCGTCTCTTACTATTACGACGTATCCAGAAATGAACTGGTGCCCCAACATGTCTTTCTAAAGTTTTGACAGATGTTATGCTATAAACTATTATTTTTATATTCTGGAGATTTTCCTTAAAAAAGGCTGACTTTATATTTCGGTGAAATAAAACACTTTCGTGATAAATCGGTTTTTGCAATAGCAAGTGTATTTAATTTTGCATTCTTTCTTTTCAGGCTACTGCTCATGTCCTCCCTTTGAATGTATATGTACCTATCAGCAACCGTTGTCAACGACTCTGCATCAGTTCCCTTCATCACCTTCAACGTATCAGCAACCTCAACTCGAACCTTTCTGGACCCAAGAACCAACTTCTGGCCAACCGTATCCGGCAGAAATCGGAACCAGCTTGAACCAACAGTACGACTTCAACAACATTTCAACAGATTTGTTCCAACCGGAAGAAATCTTCCAGATGGATCAGCCTGTTAAACCGGACTACGTCAACATCAGTCAAAATAATGATGTTGCGCGAAGTCCCCCAACATTGTTGGATCTAGGAAGTGGCACCATACACCGAGAATTCAAATCGGAGGATTATTGGAATTCAAATATCAATAATATGTTGATTAACGATGACAGTAATAACAGCAGTAATAGTAATAGCAGATACAACCTAAGCCAAAGCCCAGAAAATCAACTGATTCTCAATAACAATTCACAGCCAGTGGACCAAAACTTTTACATGGAATCGAAGATCGACGAGTTGCCATTTTCTCTACAAAAATCCCATTACTACCAACAAAACCCATCCTTCGACTTAATGGACAACAAAACATCGTACTTAATGGAAGACAAAGGCTATCAGAATTTCGAAACGTACCCAAATTCAAAAATTTACAATAAACATAACTACCAGGAGGAATACATAGACTTGGGACAGTTCAACGAGTATAATAGTTTTCTGAGTGTCTACGATAACAAAATGACGAATGACAGTACTATGTTCAACGATCTCGACTTCAGAATCAATTCTTGTGTCTCTAGTTTGAACAATGTGCATAATTATAGTCAAGAAGCTTTCGACGTGATATCGCATCAGTAGTTTAGCGTACTATTTTACTAATCAAGTGCCTTGTTCACTGTAAATAAATGCTTTCAATGATTCTCATTCTTGTGTATTACGTATTGATGACTAGTACGTTCTGTTATTGTATATACTGTGTATAAAATATAGAGTTGTGATATTAGAGGTGTTATTTTATTTTTTACTTATTTTCAAAAGTTAGAAATACGTACAAATTCATAATTTTAACACTGTTCTACAAAACACTATAACGGATATGATGAGAATGCCAAAATTTACTACTACACTGGGGGCATATCTAATAACAACAGTATCTCTGTCTCTGAGATTATTGAAGATAATATTAAAATGCAAGATAAATATCTTGGCTTTAGAAATTCGTTTTACGTTTGTTGAAATTATATATTTCTCATCGCGTTCAGTTTTTATAATATCCAGGTTTTAACCAAACATCAAGCATGTTGCAGACTTCGATATTTGGTCTAATGATTTTTATCTTTTTTAACAATGATATACAGGGGGATAGATGAAGTAAAAATAATATCACTTCTTCATATAATTTTTTTCCATACGGGCCTTCGTTAACAAGTTACGGGCCAAAATTAAAATCTTATTTTTATTTACAGTCTCTAAACTATTAACTTCAGCATGATGCAAATTTGGTGATCGATAACACATGCGTACAGCTTGTTTTTGATGTAGTAAGTGAAACTTCATTATGCCCATAACCCCAGGGACGGACCCCAATGGTTAACAACCCAGAATTTTTGCATAGATGAGGATCGCAATCTGCCTGTATCTAAAATAAATTACCTGAAGAATTTGCCCTCTTGAACCATGAACCCTCTTGGTTCAACTCGGTAAAATTAACAGTTTAGGAAATATTTGTGATTTTATGTCACATTGCACTCGAACGGCACCTCCACCATTTTTTGTTTTTAATTTTTAATTGCACTTAATTACTATGTTAGAAGCGTACATATTTTTAAAACAAGAGCCTAGAAAATCTTACTGTGTGCTAATGTAATTTTTACTAACAAAAGACGGACAAACTTTACACATAAAAATAAGTTAAAAAATAATTTATAAGAAAGAAAACTGTCAACATCTATTTTCAATATGAGCACCTTCCTAACACTACGAATAATAATAACACACTTCCTAAGACTACGAATGTTATTTGTTTGTACATGAAAAAGCATTTTTGTGGTAATAATTTAATAGATCCATACGTTTTTGAGGAACGTCTGAATGGACATCGATATTTGGAGTTTTTGCAAAATAATTTGCAGCCACTATAAGATGATGTTCCATTAGACACCAGAAGAAACGTTTGGTTCATGAACAATGGGGCTCCTCCCCATTTCAATCTTGATGTACGAAATTATTTATCCATTGTGTATAATAATAAATGGATTGGGAGAGGAGACGCAATTTCATGACCACCACGTTCTCCAGACTTTAACCCGATGGATACTAAAAGTTTAGTATACGCAATTCCAGTACAGACAATGAATGATTTGCTACAAAGACTTAATGTAATAATATTAGACCTAGTTAGACAGATATAGACCTGGATATGTCAACGTTCAAGGTGTCATCTTTGATCCCAAATTATTCTCTGGACATTTTGAATACATTGTAGAGGTTAATAAAAATTCGGGTTTTATTTTACATAGTGCAGATTATAAGAATATTTTAATTTTAACTATCTTNTGGTGGTCGAGTGCGGCTAGATTTAATGGCTAATTACTATGCGAAATAGTTTTTCTCGGAACTACGGAGAACTTAACGTACCGTAAACAAAATGGATGGTTATGGGCTATAATTCAAATTAAATATTTGAATATATAGCAAAAAATTACAGTTATTTTCTCCATAAAATAGCCTAGGTGACAATAAACCCAACATAGGTATATATAGGGCGTACCTTTAAGTGGGGGTCAGTTTTTTAGGGGTAATTATACCTAGTTAGACAGATATAGACCTGGATATGTCAACGTTCAAGGTGTCATCTTTGATCCCAAATTATCATTCTCTGGACATTTTGAATACATTGTAGAGGTTAATAAAAATTCGGGTTTTATTTTACATAGTGCAGATTATAAGAATATTTTAATTTTAACTATCTTACATAAATAAGATTTGTGAGGTCCTTACTATAAATTGTTATATAACACCATTAAAAAAGGTGCAAAGAAGATTTTTAAAATTGGCAATATTAACTTTCAATGATGGATAGCTTTGATGAGAGAAATGTCTATAAATTTCTTATACAGAGTCTTCATAAATTTACAAACCAGAAAAGAGTGGATCATAATTCAAGATTAGCTTACTTAAATGAAAATAAACGAATTTAAAATAAGCTAACTTGATACAATTTTGCTAGCTTAAAAAGCCACGGGCCTTTGAAAAAGATAAATTAAAAAAATATAGGTACTCTGGAAAAATCTTCCATCAAAAAAGTTATTTCATAAAATGTAAATGGTAGAATTAGTAGTTAGCAGACTCTAGACAGACTTTCAAAAATTGACAACACTGATATAACGAGCGTTCAAATAAAAACGTGGTCAAGTTGGTTCTGAAAATTTGGACGTAGGGCGTAGCGTATAGCAAATGAACTTAAACGTCATCTGTCAAAGCGCTATATCGCCGCTATCAATTTGAATATTTTCGTTTTAAAAAGCGTTTAAAATGGTGTTTTCTCAAGAACAAAAAGTGTTTATCATAGAGTCCTACTTTAGAAATGGACGCAAGATTGATGGAATATGGAAGTATTCTATTGAGGAATGTTTCATAGAATTTCAAAATCAATTTCCCGGCGTTGTTGAGTACAAAATTTTTCAAAGTGCAGTTCAGCGTTGTGTTAATGTTTTTCGTGAAACGGGCAGTGTAACAAGAAAAGAAGGAAGCGGCCGACCTAAAAAGCGGACTGAAGAATTAAAAGAAAATGTCCAACAAATAATGGAAAATGCGCCAAGAACTTCTGTACGTGTTTTATCACAAATGGTGGGAGTATCAGTCGGTACCTGCCACACAGTGTTAAAAAAAGATTTGCGTTTGTTCTCCTATCGTTTAACTTGTCAGCAAGAACTTCATGAAGTTGATTTTCCGCGACGGGCTGTATTTTGTGAATGGTTTTTAAACAACTACGGTGAACTTCATAATATCACCTTTTTTTCTGATGAAGCCTGGTTTCATTTAAGTGGTTACGTAAACTCACAGAATATGAGAATGTGGTCTTCTGAAAAACCAGATAACTTTTTTGTCGAGGGCCCTCTACACGCTCAAAAAATTGGAGTTTGGTGTGCTCTCAATCGAAGGAGGATTTATGGACCTATTTTTTTTAATGGTACTCTTACTGCGCAAAGGTATAGAGAAGAAATTATCGCTCCTTTTGTTAACCAGCTGGAAGAAAACGAAATTACAAACTTTTACTTTCAACAAGATGGCGCAAGGGCACATACGGCAGGCGAGACGATGAATATGTTGAGGGAAGTTTTCCAAAATCGACTAATAAGTCTCAATGCTGAACATGAATTTCCACCGAGGTCATGTGATATTACGCCGTGTGATTTCTTTTTGTGGCCTTACCTTAAAAACACTATTTTTGAACTGCCTATTCCTGATTTAAACCATCTGCAGGCTCGACTTATAGACAAGATTCGTGAAATTAACAATACCCCGAGCATCTTAGAAAATGTCTTTAATTCTTTGAGGAACAGGTGTGAAAAGTGCTTGGAACAAGGAGGGGGACACTTTCAGCAGCTGCTTTAATTTATTGTTATAACAAGGAGGGGGACACTTTCCGCAGCTCCTTTAATTGTTTGTTATTGTTATCACGATTATTCTTTAAAATAAAGTTATATAGTCATTAACGTTATTGAAACTGACAGCTGCTATACAGCTCGTTGAGAAATGAGGTTAAGTTGGTCGCTATAAGCTACTCCCTACGTCCAATGTGTCAGAGCCAACTTCGACCACGTTTTTATTTGAACGCTCGTTATTAGCACCCTCAACAGCTTACCTGTACCAAATTTCAATGCAATACATTTATTTTTTTGGAACAAGTATGGCAAAAATCTTATTTTAGAAAAATTTTATTTATCCCTTACTTCTTGGTTTTGAGTTTTTATATTTTCACAACACATGGATAAAATGCCATTAAAAAAACGATTAATTAATTATTATAGATTTATACATATTTTACTCTTAAAATAATGAGTATCAGGAAACTGAACTATTTTCATACAAACGCGAGGACAAAATATTCTTGTTCTTCTGTTTTTATAATATCTACTTAGCAACGACTTGAAGTTATAATAATAATAATCTCTTTTTCATATAATTGAGAACGAAAGGATAATAGATCTGAAAAACATCTGAAGACGTTGTCGTTTTTTTTTTTAAGAAAACAAGCATTACAAGATGTTAATTAGGTAATTGTGTTCCATTTACAGAAATGCCCGTAGTAAAATTAGTTAAAAGTATTTTTCTGCGAGCCTAGTTAGTAACAGACACAACCCATAAAAGTCAAAAAGGACTATTTTACTGGGCATCCGGTTTAATTATCTTTACTGGAAATGCTGTCATTAATTACCTTTCCAATAAATTATATCAGCTTTAATAAACCTCTAGAAGAATTGCTATTATGATCAAATATGTGGATTTAACTAAAATAAACTATCATTTTATTAAGCAGTAAATAGTTAATTGCCTATTCTCCATTACGCAGGTGCTGGCGCGTATAGTTTTAGTTTTATCGCACCAAAGACATAAAATTAGCAGGTGTACCTTCCATATCATAGAATATTCAAGTTCCATACATTACGTGAGGTTACTTTATTTTTCTAGGTGCGTGGTGGTCGAGTGCGGCTAGATTTAATGGCTAATTACTATGCGAAATAGTTTTTCTCGGAACTACGGAGAACTTAACGTACCGTAAACAAAATGGATGGTTATGGGCTATAATTCAAATTAAATATTTGAATATATAGCAAAAAATTACAGTTATTTTCTCCATAAAATAGCCTAGGTGACAATAAACCCAACATAGGTATATATAGGGCGTACCTTTAAGTGGGGGTCAGTTTTTTAGGGGTAATAGTACGTGTTCCCCTGAACACGCATCTGAAATTATAATTTTTTAAAATTAAATAAATAGTCGAGTTATAATTAGCTTTTTAAATTGTATTTAAATTCTAGTGTACGCCGCCACTGAGCGGGGGCACTCGGAATTTGTGTGTGAAGTTGTGTTAGAGCACTATCAAAGTTGCCAGTTGTTTTTAAATCTACATTGTGGGCTGTGACAATGAAAAATAACTTAGTAAAATAGACTGCATTTGTATATCTTAGCAAGGTGTTATTTTAAAGTCACCATATCTTTTTTTATTACTGTGATCAAAGCGCTGGATATTAAAAACAAAAGTATCGTTTCTAAAACAAATTTGTATATGATTTATTAAACATTAACCAATATCGGTACGTTACTAATAGACCTTTTTCATATAAAAAAAGTGTACCAAATTTGAAGTTTCTAAGAAAAATAGTTTTCAAATTATTTGAAAAAAAGTAAGTTATCTATTCTATATTTAGAAGGCTATATCCATATGAGTAACTAAATAAGAGGGTTTATTTCCTTGTCCTTCATTGGAAGCATCACTTGCTCCAGACGCAACTAACGCCATCTTACACCCGGCCTGTGAACAAATAGCAGCTGTAACACAAAACATAAACCGTACTAGCCGTCTTTGGTTTGAGAATGTAGTTCAAAAACTATGCAATAGATGTCACTTTATTACGCTGCACTTAGCGGCAAATTTAAATATACCATAATATTCAGAGTGCAACTTATATATGGAATAAAATTCATAATCATTGACTACAAAGTTTTGTAAAAAATATCAGTTCTAATGTGAAAATTGACCAGATTTTTTTTTACAAAATTATGTAGTCAATGATTTATGAATTTCATTTCATGTAAGTTACACACAATAATGGTATAAAATATTGACTTTTGATTTGATTCACAGAATATTGTTGGCACTGCATTTTTGTTGTGGCTATTCTTCCTACTATTTCTAAAACATTTTAATTCAAAGTGGTCTTCGCAAAAATAACATTTTTCTTTGATGATAAAATCTGGTTTACATAATTTGCGAACTGATTCTATCCAAATCATTTCCCTGTCTGCAGTAACTCTGAAAAAGTTTTTATTTCTGTAAGAAGTATCTATTCAGATGAACGATTCAACAATTATAATTATCTTCTTGCGTTACATTAAATTTTAGTCTAAAATAGAAAACAATTATTATCAAAAGCACGGTAACTTACGAGTTAATTAGTCATAATACAACCACTTTCTAATCTGTGAATACAACATAGAGAAGAAATAACCTCAAACCTAATTCACAGAACACATCCCCTTTGTGACCTAATTTTCAATACACGTATTCTTTCGTATTGAACAAAGTGATTGAAATCAACAGTAAAGAACCAATCATGATTAAGAATTTTAAAAATGCTGTATTATGATTGGCTAGTTACCGATTGCAATCAGTTTGTTCAGCTTCCGCACGAAAGAATACATGCAATATCATAAAATTTTTAATTTTTCCAGCGAACTCTATAGGTTCTAATACCAATATTACTTTTCTGTTCAAGTTAGTATTACAGTTTCCGATACATAAATAGTGCTAACGATGGCAGTGTTTTCCAGGCCGATTGTGAGGTGGCGCTCGTACTTTCATGATTCTGCTCTTCCTATTCTTTTCACGAGTCTTATTTATTTATAGTTATATGGCTATATCTCAGTAGGCGTGCACTTTTGTATAGGTAAGTTAGGCTAAATAGTCTTATTTTCATCCAAGGAACCTGTGGTCAAGCGTTGTCCATCCTTTTCAGGGACACCCTGTATAAATAGAGATTGGAAATGTTAGGGCGGCTGCCTTTTTATAACTGCACTCTCTACATTATACGAATATACAGGGTGTCCCTGAAAAAGATGGACAACGCTTGACCACAGGTTCCTTGGATGAAAATAAGACTATTTATTATAACTTACCTATATAAAAAAGTGCACATCTACTGAGATATAGCCTTCTAAATATACAATAGATAACCTATTTTTTTCAAATAATTTGAAAACAATTTTTCTTATAAACTTCAAATTTAGTACCATATTTTTTTACATAAGAGCAATGTAAACAAAGAATTTGGTGAGAATACATATACAGGATGTTTTCTTTCTTTCAGTGTGACTACAGAATTTATATTTTTAAAAATAAGTACTATTTTGTCAGATTTTTTGCCTCTTACAAAATTTTGATATGGTTTATGGATTCGAGTAAAATTGGTATTTTTTATACATTACCTAAATATAGGCAAAAATTCCGATTACCCAAAAAATAATTTAGAACTGCAGCCTCAAAGCAGGTAATACTGAAAAAACTTCACATAAAAAAAAGCAAAATTAACTACACATTTTTAATCATAGTATTATCAATCAATAACATTAAAAATCAACACTAGTATTTTAAATAAACAGTATCAACTAATAATATAAGAAAGTCAACATTAACATTTTAAATAAACCTAAATTGGTATTTGTAATAACATTAAAATAATATTACAGTAAATACTTAAAGTGACATCCTCATTCTTGAACGCAGGTATTCATTCTTCTTAGGAAATTAAAATGAATTTTATCCAATTATTGTGCATTCATTTACCTCTCATAACATTAATTTCATTTTGTGTTCTTTCCCACAATTCGTTTTCTGTATTTACTGAAAAGCTATAAGCTGTAGTCTTCAACGCTCCCCAAAGGAAATAATTACATGGGTTTAGGTCCGGGGATCGAGGTGGACATTTTAAAAGGGCGCCGTCTTTTACTGATTCCATATGTGGAGTTTCATCATAATAAATATTTTCATTATGTGAATTAAAAATACCCTTTCTAGTAAAAGCGGTTTCGTCTGTAAACAGCATTTTCTTGTGGACGTTATCGTCTCTATTTCTGAGTTCCTGAATACTTTGACTAAAAGCAAGATGTGACGGAGGATCTATTGGTAGGTAAATGTTCTTGAACTGATTGAAGGTAGAATGGATGTCTTTTAATAGTCTATTAACGGAACTTTTTGAAAGCCGACTTCTGTCGCTAAACCCTTGTACTTACTTGCTGAATTTCTTCTACCATTTCCAAAATTTGTTCCTCCAGCTGAATAGTCCTAGACGTACGTTGTCCACTATTTAATGTTACAGGTAAAAACGTCCTATTTTCCAAAGGAGTTTCTCCACATTAGCAAGTGTTTTGTGATTCTTCGATTAGGAAATCTTTCAGCATGTGTTCGAACAATGGCACAACAATTTCTTTCACAATAACCCAAAACTAGTAAAGAGGCAGTATACGTATACCATAAAATATATATGTAGATATAGTAGGTATGTAATAATAAGTTCCAGCAAAAGATAACAAATTAATAAGTTCTTACTCATAAAAAAAATAGAAAATAGTTAACACTTGTCCTAATCCGTATTTAGAAAACTTTATTATTTCTGTCTATGTTAATAAAATTACATTATATACTGCCTTCATAGATGTCCCAGTCCGATGTGTTTCAGGAATTACCAAAGAAAAATTATCAACTAGGGAAACTAGATCAAATTAATGTCAATCCAGAGGACACATTTTTCGAGATTTTATGCCTATTGTTTGTACAATTTAGCAGTATTTTCCAGTATGTCTATGCTTTTCTACAAATTAGTCTTTGTCTGTTGAGTCGCAAAAAAATTAATAAGCTCTGAAACATTTTATATTTTGTTATTATTTTCATCTTTGAATGAAAGTGGATTAGAGAAAAGCTTATATTTTTTAACAACATTCTTCAATCAAAAAATACTTTTTCAATATAGAANATTTCTGAGTTCCTGAATACTTTGACTAAAAGCAAGATGTGACGGAGGATCTATTGGTAGGTAAATGTTCTTGAACTGATTGAAGGTAGAATGGATGTCTTTTAATAGTCTATTAACGGAACTTTTTGAAAGCCGACTTCTGTCGCTAAACCCTTGTACTTACTTGCTGAATTTCTTCTACCATTTCCAAAATTTGTTCCTCCAGCTGAATAGTCCTAGACGTACGTTGTCCACTATTTAATGTTACAGGTAAAAAACGTCCTATTTTCCAAAGGAGTTTCTCCACATTAGCAAGTGTTTTGTGATTCTTCGATTAGGAAATCTTTCAGCATGTGTTCGAACAATGGCACAACAATTTCTTTCACAATAACCCAAAACTAGTAAAGAGGCAGTATACGTATACCATAAAATATATATGTAGATATAGTAGGTATGTAATAATAAGTTCCAGCAAAAGATAACAAATTAATAAGTTCTTACTCATAAAAAAAATAGAAAATAGTTAACACTTGTCCTAATCCGTATTTAGAAAACTTTATTATTTCTGTCTATGTTAATAAAATTACATTATATACTGCCTTCATAGATGTCCCAGTCCGATGTGTTTCAGGAATTACCAAAGAAAAATTATCAACTAGGGAAACTAGATCAAATTAATGTCAATCCAGAGGACACATTTTTCGAGATTTTATGCCTATTGTTTGTACAATTTAGCAGTATTTTCCAGTATGTCTATGCTTTTCTACAAATTAGTCTTTGTCTGTTGAGTCGCAAAAAAAATTAATAAGCTCTGAAACATTTTATATTTTGTTATTATTTTCATCTTTGAATGAAAGTGGATTAGAGAAAAGCTTATATTTTTTAACAACATTCTTCAATCAAAAAATACTTTTTCAATATAAAACGGCATAAAAATTCAAAATATCTTAGGAGTATGATTGTTTTGTAATTAAAAATGTAAAAAATGATAATTTTCTATTGAGAAAAGAAACACATTTTGCAGATTAAAGTTTGGTTGCGATCATCACTTGGGACTCAGGCATTTATGAAAGCACTGTATGAAATGAAATGATGAAAAATGGCCATCCATCATCTGTATATACAAACATTACAAACAGGTCCTTTCACGGGCGTTTCTGATATATTCGAAGTTGTTGAAATCGGATTCCTAAAAGACGTCCACTGGATGGCCGGAAGCAAAACGGATGTAGAGATGTTTTAAAATCTTATGAGCTTTGACTTTCATATGCGCAGAAACGTAATTCCGACCGTCGCCTAAATTATTCTACGTCCTAAAAACATTACGCCTATTAATCACAGTCTCTCTCGAGCTCTAGCGTAAACAAGCCTTTGATCCGATTACAAATATCATAATAAAATGCCCTATTCTTTATTATTTTAATTTAAACAATAAAAATATATATAACGAACGTTCGCCAGTTGACTTTATTGATGCCCGAGCGCCTTAGTTCATTTCTAGTTGTAATGAGGCACGTGGTCTAATTCTGAGTCAATGTTATCACAACGTGCTTATTAGAAGAATTATGGGGATACGCCACGCCTTTCGCGCATTTCGCGGCTCATGAGATATTAAAAGATCTCTACCATCATCCGTAAAAACGTCCATAACAAGTCACTATACTGTGATCTTCGAAAGACGCATTTCTTGAAGATTTAATAAAAAAGTAAGTGGTGATGAGTATTATATTAAAAGAAGTTGGTTGATAAAAAAATACGATACTATTTCTACCTCTAACTGTTCTCTCTATTTTTTAAATCGGTATACACTCGTACTTTTTGGGATTCTTTTCTTGAAAAAAATCCACTCTCTACTCCATTAAGCAGTGAATACTTAATTTGAAACATTTCTGCGGGTAACTGTTGCAAACATAGCAAGAATGGACTCGAGTATTTAACCATTAGTTACTTATTTGATCATTGCTTTAACTTTAACTTTGTATTTTAAACACACCGCTATGAGAATGGCTAAAACTACATTAAATTCGTTTAACTTGCTAGTGGAATACACGTACACATTATTTAGTAGTAAATACTTACTTTACTTTATATGTGAAATAATTTACGTATTTATTCCTGTAAAGGTACATTATTATTATTCTACGTTTTTGTTTTATTGAAAATCTAGATTAGGCAACCAAATTTACAAGTAGTACAAGTAGGGAACTTAAATAATTTTAAACACAGAAACGTGAACGTATTAATCAAGTAGCAATTAAAAAGAGGACTTTTAAAGCATAAATTGAACACAATTATTATGTATCAAGTATTTATTATAATGGCTCACATAAGGCTGGTATTTTTATGTACGCCATAGAGCAATAGCAATTTTACCGTTGGCGAACCTGTTATTTTATGTTGGTGAAAACATAAATTTTCAAAATTGTTTATTGAGGTTATATTAGTAGGAGAATAATTTGTTTTAGTAATAGCGTTATAGCCAGCAAGCTTAAAGGCAACAAGTTATGGTTGAACCAGATCAGTTAATTAAAGTTAGGGAAGTAATTGCATATTTAAAAGAACAGAACGAAAACAAAGAATCACCGTTAACAAAGTTAAGTAACCATGCAGAAAGTATTTTTCAAGAGTACTGTGATAAATTTCAGCACAAATCTAAAGAGTCAGCATCAGATGGAAATGGAAAAATCAGAAATATAATAAATAATTTGAAAACACACCAAACCCTGAAGTTCAATGACAATAGCTGTACAGATAAAATCGTTGATAATGTTACTACTGCACAGAATGGTATTGATTCAATAAATCTTAGTAATTGCCAAAGGAAAAAGCCTGACGAAAATGTTTTAAATGATAGTGGGGAAATTTTCAGGAAAGCCAATGTACGTTATTTACAAAAACCAAATAATAAAAGGTTTAAGTCAAATCATATCAACAGCAGTAAACAGTTACACCTGACTGAATTTTATAATGTAGTTAAATCTGTAGACAATCATGATACTATCAAGTCTAAATATTGGATTGAAGAAAGTCAGTCAAATTCAACGACACTAAACAGTAATACTAGCATTGAATTTAATGCAGGCGAAACATTAGTGGATCATAAACCTTTAGCAAAAAAGAAGGAATATGTACCGTCTTCACAAAAAAATAGTCCAAAATCAAGAGAGAACACAGTGTGGCATATATTTGACGGTATTAAAAAAAATTATGATAGTCAATTTTCCACAATACCAAATACAAGTAGGAATCAAGTAGCAGCACAGAAGTTGAGGGAAACTAATATTCACACACAAAAAAACGATTTAAAAGGAACTGTTTTCAAAAAGACATGTAAAAGAACTTTTGATGATTTTTGTAATAATATTATTACTCATGCTAATAATACATTAGGAAATTCTAAAACATCAGAAAATTTTAATGACTCTTTGAGTAAAGGAAACCTTAGGTCATTTAGCACTGGAAATATAGTTTCAGAAAAAGAAAGTCATGAAGATACAAATAGCATGCCTCTAACACACTACGAAATAAAAAATGTGAAAAAACGACTAGAAGGGAGCACTGTTGATGATTTTATTGAAAGGGCTCTGAGAAAAATTAATGATAATAAAGAAAATATCAAATCTAAGATAAATGTTAATGAAGTTGAATCTAGTCATAGTAACGATAATAATTTGAAAGGATGGGAAAAAAATGCATCTAAATTGGAAATTTGTAGTAATGAAGAGAGGATTATACCTCTGTCGTCACAAGGGAACTTGCAACATGAAGAAAAACTAAATAGTTGTGATCCTTATACTACTGACAGCGAAAATAATGTAAATAATTTATTTTATAAAACAAATTTTTCTCTATATAAACAAGGTAGTGTTCAACAGACACGTTTAAGACAAAATGATTTTCAAAACAACCAATTGGAGGACAGTAATGAGATGATTACACCTATTACGTCACAGTGTAATGACTATGACAAAAAATCACAAATATTACCATATAAAGAAAAATCAGATAATTCTGTTGTTAGTGTTGACACCTTAGAAGACAAAAATGTTAACATATCTTCTAAAACCAACTTCCTTGAATTTAATCGAGACAGTGATCAGTACAAAAATTTAAAAAGACATCATTTCAAAAGTACCAGACCAGATATCGACACGTTTTACTCCCAGTTATTTTCCCAACATGTATGTGGAGAAAAAGATGACTGTAAAGTAAATGGATTAGGTTTAATTTTGGAGAAAGAGGACAATCTAATGAATGATAAAAAATTGAATACAGAAAACGAAAACAACACTAAAAGTGTTTATAATAATGTAGGCACTAGTCAGAATCCAACAAATTTAGAAAATTCTCTCGAAGAACGAATTAATTTATTAGACAACGAAAAATCTGTATTAATCACAGCTTACAGAAGGCACAAAAATACTAGTAAGAAAAATGAAATGGAGGAGGTTGACAAATCTTTTACACTAGCGGATTTTCTGAAAGATTTAATTCCAGGGACTGATGAACAGAAAGAATATGAAAAGAATACTCCTGACAAATGTAGATTTCAGGTCAAAAGATACAGGAAAGGAAAAACCAAAATTTACAAACTAAAAAAACTGAAAAAGAGAATAAAAAATGAAGTTAATGAAGATTTAAATTTTGCTGACCTGCTACGGAAAACACAACCTCGATTGTCACGATTTAAAAGTGGAAGTTCAATTTCCACTTCTTCATCCTATATTACCGATGACGCCACATCGGACATTTTATCAACAGGTTCTATAGAATTACCGTCGCCTCAAAGGAGGCTAAGGAATGGTTTCAATGAACTATCGAAGGATAAATCACTTCGTTATTCTGGAAAAGAATGGGAAAGTATTCCTGAACATGATAAAGAAGCTACTAAAATGAAAATACAAGATGTGTTTTTTCAAATCCTTGACGACTTTAAAAATAAGGGGAGCTCATGTTTCAAGCACAAAAGGCAAAGCTTTGAAAATTGCATTTTTGAAAATGGACGGTAAGTTTGCCTTTCCACAAACTGTAACATACATACAGGGTAGCCCATCGAAAACGTACCGCAAGGCATTACAGGGTAGTAATGAACTTTTCGGCAAAATCCAAAAACAGGTAAAGTTTGCTTCTGAGGGGGACAACTTTTGGCGCAAAAAGCATAGCAAAATCTTCAACCCCCTAAGTGGGGGTGCCATCCCCCAAATTTTTTTAAATGGGAATGGGGGTCAAGTGGGGGGTCATTAGAAAGGGCTTTTAATTCTCTATACATCGATTCTTACTTTTTGAAAATCGATCCATTATTTTAGAAAATATGCAGCTTTGAAAATACGAACAATATTTTTGACGAGAAATGCGAAAATCGATTTAATTTTACTTCAAAACTTACGGTATTAGCTTGGTAAATTCCTTCAAAAGAATTCGCTGTTTTTTTTTCTGATTTGCGAATTCTTTAGCCTGATTTTGGTGAGCAAAAAATTGTCCGCTTTTTGTTTCGTATTTAGATAGGCCACAAGAAGTTGCTAGATAACTGTCTTGTGACTTGTAGTTGAAGAGTACCAATACTGCCGAGTCTTTTAAATTGATTAATTATGGTGTACTCAATTCCAGAAAGAGTAGAAATTATTGAGCTTTTTTTCAAAAACAATGAATGCGGAAATCGGGTCGCCGAACTGTTCAACCAACGGCATCCTGAGAAACATGCGTCTGGAAAAATTGTTCGCGAATTGGTGGCCAAATTTCGCGAAACTGGCTCCGTTCATAACAAAAAGAGGCAGGTTGAAAATCCGGTACTAAATGAACCTACGGAAATAGCGGTATTGGGGCAAGTGGCAATGGATAGTACGCTGAGTACAATGCAATTGGCTACTGCGACAGGAGTGAGTCGTACAAGTGTCCAACGAATATTAAAAAAATACAAATTCCATCCTTATAAGATTCGGCTAGTGCAAGAGCTAAATGAAGACGATTTTGATCGTCGTTTGCAATTTTGCGAAATAATGACTGAACGAGCGATAAACGATAATTTCCTCTTTAATGTGTGTTTTTCGGACGAGTGTACGTTCTTCTTGAATGGTTTAGTGAATCGCCATAATTGTCGTTACTGGGCTGATACCAATCCAAGGATTTTCCATGAGACACACTCCCAACACCCCCAGAAGTTGAATGTATGGGCAGGTATTTTTGGAAATTCCATTGTAGGTCCTTTTTTCCTTCCTGGAAATTTGACAGGCGATATGTACTTGGATTTACTACAAAATGTCATCGACCCAGCTCTAACAAATATCATAGAGGACGACCCTGCTTACAATGAACACGAACTGATTTTCCAGCAAGACGGAGCTCCTCCACATTACTCGCTCAATGTGCGCAATTACCTAAATGAGACGTTTCCAGGACGCTGGATAGGACGAAGAGGTGCAATTGAGTGGCCCCCTCGGTCACCCGACTTAAATCCTTTAGATTTCTTTCTCTGGGGGCACATTAAAAGCAAAGTTTACAGCACTCCACCTGATACCTTGGAAGATCTGCGAGGACGAATCATTAATGTATGTCGCGAAGTAACACCGCAAGTGCTCCAGAATGTTCGACAACGGTTTGAAGACAACCTGTATCATTGTATGCAAGTTGGCGGACAACATTTTCAGCATTTACTTGACTAATACCGTAAGTTTTGAAGTAAAATTAAATCGATTTTCGCATTTCTCGTCAAAAATATTGTTCGTATTTTCAAAGCTGCATATTTTCTAAAATAATGAATCGATTTTCAAAAAGTAAGAATCGATGTATAGAGAATTAAAAGCCCTTTCTAATGACCCCCCACTTGACCCCCATTCCCATTTGAAAAAATTTAGGGGATAGCACCCCCACTTAGGGGGTTGAAGATTTTGGTATGCTTTTTGAGCCAAAAGTTATCCCCCTCAGAAACAAATTAGACATCTACTTGGATTTTGCCGAAAAATTCTTTACTACCCTGTAATGCCTTGCGGTACGTTTTCGATGGGCATGGGCTACCCTATGCATTCCATTTAGATTACAGTTTAAACCTACACCCGAGTCATCAATGACAGTAATTAGTTCTGGAAGTCAGAGGAGCAAAGCCAAGTTCCAATTAATGTTGTATATTTTGAAAAAAGTTCAGACTTTGCTGGAAACTGACACTAAACTTACAAAGAGGTATTTACTATTTTTTTTTTTCAAGTAGTAGGAGCTATATCTTTTTCTTGGTGTTAATGACAAAATATTTTAATAATTGATTTGCAGAGAATTATATTATCAATTTAAAGAATTAATAAACGATCAGGGAGTAAGTGATCGTGCTATAAATGCTATAAGTTGTTTGTTGGATGTGGGCATGTGGGCACTAAATATTATAGCTCAAAAAGGACTCGTCTTTGGAGATCTGAAATTACTTTTATCTTCTGGAGAAATGTTAAATTGCAACATACCAGGTAAAAATATTGCGGCTTGTGTTTGCAGTTCTATCATTTGTTTCATACCGGGTGCTATAAAAAAATAAAGCAGTACCACATTCTTTGAGTCAAAATAAGAAAACTTTTCCTATGTAATTTTTCATTGTCTGATATTCAGTTTTTGACACAATTTTTCATTGTGAGCTTTTTTGACTGCCACAGTTCAGTTGCAACTAACATACAGAGCATATGCTGGCGGCTGCATTGCAGATTTGAACCCGTTTCGATACTTCAATTTTTAACTAATGGTGTTGTGGGAAACAACTATGCTGCGTGCTACATGCTCCATCCAGCATTGAATTACACCCTCAATATTAGTTCTCATTCATATCCTACAAACGAGATGACTGACGAACGATTTAGATATTCCGATAGATTTTAAGTGTGGTGTGACATAACCTACAAAGTAGGTGTTATATTTTATGTATGGTGATAGATATTGCGAGTGTAATTCAATGCTGGATGGAGCACGCAGTTCACAGAATTATTTCTCACAGTATCATTATTAAAAAGTTTATTTTGCCTAGTGTGTCAGGTCTTCAATAGAACCTACATATCAGTAGGACACTCTTTGTTAGTAGGTAACTGTATTGTTTTGTGCCATTAAGCATTGAATAACAATCACATTGAAGAATTCGTTAAATATGCCCAAACACAATCATTTCAAATATTCAGTAAACTAATTTATAAAACCATAAATGAAAAATTTATTTTTTGATTTTACATTTAATTTTTATTGGCATCGTCGAAGTGAGCGACGTAGTGACTTCGACATCAGTAGATCCACATGTGCTAGCGTGTTATCAAAATTAATATTATTCCCTTATAAATTCACAAGTTATGATGCCAATAAAAATTAAATGTACCTACCTAAAATGAAAAAAAAAAAAAAATTCCAGCTTTTTAAATAATTAGTGTTTTGGGACATATGAAATGGTTGAATTTTTAGTTAAATGACTATAAAATGAATTTAGATTAAGAAAATATTTTTTGGAAAAGCTCTCGATCAAGAGCGAAATGTTAAAATAAAAAATTGCTGTTTGTCTTTTATTATTTTTTTAATGGTTATCACACTGGAACTTTGTATACAAGAAAAGAAATCTATCGACTGTTATATGTGGCGTTTGCATAAGAATCGACACAAAGCAGGGGCATATAGGGGAACCCAAAATATGGTGATTTAACACAACTTACTTTTATACTAAGCTGCACCCCTGAGAAATTATAGGCCTTGAAAGTGGGGTTTCAAATTTCGAATGAGAACGGACAAAGTTTTGTGAAAACTAACAAGAGTAAGAAAAGTTTTAGAATTAAATTCGCCATAAAATAAAGTAATAATTTTTTAAGTCCGCCAATAGGTTAAAAAATTCTCACATTTTAATGGTACATCATCCTTTATCAACCCTTTAAAATGCTTCCATTGAATGCTCTTGGTACACTCACACCGAGTACCAAATTTGGTGTTTCTAAGTTCAATTATAACTGAGATATTGAATTTTTTAGCTTAGTATAAATGTAAGTTGCGTTAAATCACCATATTTAGGGTTCCCCTACATGCCTCCTAATCTATGACAGTTCTTATGCGAAACATCCTGTATTTATTTTAAATATGTGAAACGTTATGCAAAAGTATTCCTACTGATTCAGTACCATTTAAGGATTTTTTTTAAAGTTTAGTGCATTGCTTAAGAGAAATTGTGAAATTAAATAACATTCCACATATTCAAACAAGTTAAAAATACACACCTAAATAAAAAAATGGCATAGGGATAGAAATAATACTTTTCACACAAAGAATTTGTGGTTGACCTAACATTTTTCAATTCTACTAAGCATCAGAGACTCATTTTTAAAATTTATTTTTTTAGGTACTCTGATTCCACAAGATATTAACGACATAGTAGAAATTCACTCTACTGCTTATTTTATACTTGTTGTGGAAAAGGAATCGATATTTCACAAGTTAATTGCAGAAGATTTGCCCAATAGACTGACTAGACCCTTCATCATGATAACTGGTAAAGGGTTTCCTGACCTAAACACGCAATTGTTTTTAAGAAAACTTTGGATAGTAATGTCAATACCAGTGTTCATATTAGTAGACGCTGATCCTCATGGAATAAATATTATGCTAAACTATAGATTTGGTTCAGTGGTAAGAAAACAACCATTAAGATTGTGTCGTCTCTTCTATTCTTTTGCTATATCCTTGTCTTTATAGCAATTTGTTGTGGGTTGACATCCCTTTCTTTCCTTCTTCATTCCTTGATAAAGGTTTCTAATCTCTTTATTTCTATAACTTTCTTCCGTTTGCTCCAGTGAAGCTTTGTATAATTTTCTTTTTTTCCTTTTAATACCATTTTAGTTTTCCTTCTTTTCTGTTCATATTTCTTCTTTGTTTCTTCTGTCTCTTCTTATAGCATTCTTCGTCTCATATTTCTTCTAACTTCAAGCTCTGTTTAACACTCCTCATTAAACCATTATTTATTTATTTTTTTATTTTCTTTATTACAGGTCTTGACTGTTTTTTGCATGTTTGTTTATTTGAGTCCATAATATGGACGAAATATTATTTCGTCTATATTATTTCCAACATTGATATTTTTTTAAATCTATGTTTAACATATGTTCATATTCTATTTTTTCTCTTCACTACTTAATCTGATCCCCACATTTTTCATTTTCTCTCCTCAATCTGGCTTCTAACTCTGGTAATTGTTGTGTCAGTTCTCTTCCCACCATAAAATGGTCTGAATCCCTGTCTAATGCATGTACATGTTATATTTATAATGATTCTTTGGTTATTCTATTATGGTCTATTTGATTTATGGTCTTACCATTTGACAATTTTCCCATTTTCATTGCTTATTAGGCGCTTAACTAAGATTTATATTTGGTTTATAAGAGTAGGTATTTCCTTACCAATTGTTGCGAAAATCTTCATATCATATTTTGGTATTCCTTTGTATCTTCTGTCTAACTCATTATAGAACTTATCTTTGGTCTCTGTCAGTTTCTTCATGTGGTGCATCAATACAGTTTTTTTCTTTTTCCTCCTCTTTGATTTAATATGTGTGCAAATTGAATTTATAAAGATTTATTATTAATTATTTAAGAATATGTAATCTTCAATTTCTGTTCCTTTATCTTGTTGCATGGCATCTGTGTCAAAATTACATATTTCTAAATTTCATTTACAATATGTTTTAACTTTCCTTCTTCAAATGTTCCTCTTACATTCAAAGTTGCTATAAATAAGTAATATAACTTGGAAATATCGTCATGTGTAATTCTTTTCAGAAAAATGCTCATGTATCCCAGCACCTAGCAGTGCCAAATGCAAAGTGGCTGGGGGTTTATCCATCCGAAATCATGAATTTGAACATTGCAAGGCAACCTCTTAATGAAAGGGAGATCAAATTAGTTAACCGTATGTTAGAAACTCCCTATATGGAATTCAGTCCCAAACTGGTCGACGAGCTTAAAGTTCTGTTAACAAAAAAATTCAAAGCAAGTATAGAAGGGTTAATGAAAACTGACAGTTATTTAAGTGAAGTCTACTTACCTAATAAATTTTTTACACATAATTTTATTTGAAAGTAGAAGCTTTTTATTTATAAATAATTGTGAGTGATAGAGTAAAAAATTTAATTTGTTATATAAAGCATATTGTACTTTTTGTCTTATTATTAATTTATTTAAATTATGACACTGATTGAATCTATTGTTTGTAAACTATATACAGTGTAGGAAAGCGCCGATGGTCTATCACAAGTTACGTGAGAGCGATAAAGTATGACATAGAAATCCATGCGATAGAGAAGGATGGCTATAATGAAGGCTTCTGTTTGTCACCGCCCGTTTGCCTTTCCACAAATAAGATCCACTTCTTATTTGTGGAAGGGCAAAATGGGCGTTGACTATGATACGCCTTCATTATAGCCATCCTTCTCTATCACATGGATTTCTATGACTTACTTTATCGCTCTCACGTAACTTGTGATAGACCATCGGCGCTTTCCTACACTGTATACAGGATGAATCATAATTATGTGTAAAAAATTTAACCACAGCTAATCAAAACAAAGCAATTAACCGATTTACATGAATATCAAAGACCTTAAAAATTTACTGGCCTTCAAAGAATTTTTTTTATTCCATTTTTTGAAGTCAGTTTGTAAAATATCTTAATGAAATTTTGTGTGGGGGGTTTTTGGAGTAGCCAAAAATGAATATGAGCTTATTTTTTACTTACAACATAAAGGATATTAAGAATACCTGAGGCATTTTATTTTCTTGTAATATTTTTTTTTTGATAGAGATTTAAAAAAAATTTGTTTTTAAATATCACTTTATTTACCGTAGAAAGATATATGTGCTACATATCTCTAAAGTACATAGTTTTTGAGAAAAATATATTTAAATTAATTTGTATTGCAGTTATGTTATGAATAGTCAGGTGTTTTTTTAGTTTAATTAAATTTCACGTTGTTTTGTAACTGAATTGTTACAATTTAGACCAATTTCAGAGATCAAGACTAAAACCAACTATTCAAAAGTCAACACCTTCTGGGCAGATATAGCCCTGTGATGCATACAATCAGAGGGTTGTTTCGCAACCGCTAACTGGGATAAAATTAAGATCCATTTTCTCGGAAACTGTGTATTTTAACGATATGCAATAAATATATTTTTTTATAGCAAATAAAATGTTGCAAAAAACACCTACATTTTTCCAAAATCTTTAGTAACAAAAATGTTTCAGGTATTCTTTGCCACGTCTATGTTTTAGGTAAGAAATAAGTCCATGTTCATCTTCGGCTGCTCCAAAAACACTCCTGCATTGAATTCCATTGAAATATTTTAAGAATTACACAGACACTGGTTAAATTTTTTACACCTAATTATGACTATCCCTGTATACGTATTTAGGGCGTCTTGAATTGCATATACTAAATTTTAACTAGTGACAAAACCACTCAAAACAAGTTCCTATAAAGTTGGGTTTGGAATACTTTTGACAAATTCTTTTACAGATGGCAAAATACCCAGTAAACAGAGAAAAAACTAAAGCTATGCCACAAATAAAGAACTTCAGACAATATAGTGCTTTTCACACCAACATATGTGTTATACAGAAATTAATATTATAATACTTATGGCTTCCAGGAAAGTTATGCCTGCCTTAATCAACAGGTTTAATAAGAACTTACTTTGGTATGTTAGGCGACAATAACTTTATATTTTTGTCCTTTAAAAGGTAAAATGGCAACTATTTTACGTGTTGAACTATTTAACTGCCTAATAAAATTTTGCTTTTCTCATCTAAACGACTAAGAAAGTTTAAATTAAATCATTTGTACTAGAAAATGGGTAGAAAAGCTAAGAGGTAGTTGTCATTTTGTTTTACAAAGGATAAAAGTTACGTATTTCCATTAAATATTTTCATCTGTTAGCCATTTTAAAATCAACTGATAAATACAAGCTAACATCTTATTTTTAACAAAATTTTCATTTTAAAGTTTAAAAACTAAAAAATATTAGATTTATTTGCTATCTATGCTTTTTGCGAGATCTTATGTTGGGCACCCTTTTTTTATGTCCCAAATTTCATTCAAAATTTGTTCATTATGAATGATTTCGTTTTAAGCATAGAAATTGTCCCTATGGGTAAAAGTGGTATGGGCCCCTCCCTTCACTGTGTAATAAGACTATGAACGTGGTCATATTTTTACCAGCCTCCTTTGAAGAGTTCTGTCACTATGTAAAATTTGGCCTATGCAACTTAGGACACCCTGCTAATTTATACATTTAATTACTTTATAAAAAAGTTTAATGCCGATCTGTTAAATGTGCCATTCATGTTGCTATTGTTGTAGGACGTAAGTTTGAATTTTTTTCTGAATTGTGGAAATACATAAATTATGTTTCTATTGTTTCTGAATTTTACCCTTAAACAACTTTATTTCGTAGGTATTTATTATTAATCAGCTTAACTTTAAGCTAAGTTTTAAATTATAAGTGATTTAGTTCGTTTAAAACTTTAGTAGAATGGTCATTATTTTTTAAGCAAGCACTACAAATATCTAGCTACTCTTGCAGTTTTTATTTCATTTCTTTGTATATTTAAAAAAAGTGTTCCATTGTTTCACCTACAAAATTTTAGAATTGTGAAGGGATACTATTTTAATATTTGTCATTTTTAACGTCGAGGGAAGGATGTATCCCTTCATTTTTTATGCTATTGTGTTATACAGGGTCTCCCGAAATTGACGCAACATAATTTGGTCACAGATTCTTAAGACAAATTTAGTGGACCCGTGTTTTTTATTTTTGCCAAGTGGCTCCCTCCTTCCGGAGTTACAGCCTCCTGAAATCCGCCCCTAAGAATAATCTTTTTTTTATATCTCAGAACCCTGTTGTACGAGAATCACTAAATTTGGTACACAGAGGTTTTATGACATGTGAATCTGTTGGTGGTATGCTTTTTGGCGGGGAACCCCCTTAAGACAATTTTTCATGGGCCCCCGTGTTGCCAAAAAAATTTGATTGCGTATTTAAATTTCTCAAAAATTATTAGTCCACAAGAAAGCCATTAAATTTAGAAACTTTTTGGTTTCATAATACTTATTTCGTAAAACACAATTTTCAAGAAAAATGTCAAAATGTGATGGAATGCATATTGTGATTTCCCATTTTCTTCAAAAACATGCGTTTTACGAACGAAAAAATATCAAGGGACAAAAAATTTTTAAATTCAATGGCTTTCTGGCTAATTAATAATGTTTAAGAAATTCAAATTTGCGACCAAATTTTCTTGGTTCCAAAGACAAGGGGGTACACGAAAAAGTGTCTTAAGGGGGTTTCCACATGTTATAAAACCCTGTGCACCAAATTTAGTGATTCTCGTACAACAGGGTTCTGAGATATAAAAAATACTATCCTTAGGGTTAGATTTAAGGGGGTTGTAACTCTGAAAGAGGGGTCCACTTAGTAAAAAAAAATACGGGTCCATTAAATTTGTCTTAAGAATATATGACCGAATTTTGTTGCATTAATTTTGGGACACCCTGTAGGTAGTGGACACAGATAAAATACTTTTATTTTTCATTTTACAGAAAGAAGCTCGGGAAAAGTAATTCTCAATAAGAAACTTTTTCCGTTTTTAAAATAAGATCACCATGGAGAATTTTAAGTTTACTTAAAAAAAATCATATTTTAGTCTTTTACGAAAATATGCTGTTAAAGAAAATTAGCTTGGTTTGCAGAGTTCCGTGGTAGTTGGTTGTCACATCGTCGGTTTAGATTTCTTGACATTCCAAAGGACATTTCGCTCAAAAGAGGCTCTACTTTCTTAGAGTTTCTACTGAAAAAGAGATGTCTTTCGAAACATTAAGAACTCTAAACTGACAGTGTGACAATCTGAACTGGAAATTGTTTAACCATTAAATAACGTTATCTAAAATCGGTTTACTTGGACTAGTTTGAAATTTAAAAGAAATATTTAATCAAAATAAAAATTGCTTTTGCAAAAACTATTTCTATTAAAAAGTTGGTTGTGTGCGATAATTATCCTTCATTTGTGCAGCGTAACATAATCTCAAATTGTCATTGAAGAAAGTGATTAAAGTATTTACATTTCGCAAAAATTTCAAATGAAAATATTTCAACAAATTTTTAGTCATCATCTAGTTTTTTGCTTATCGATTGAAGACATATTCATACAAATAAGTGAAAATCACGTGACAAAAATTTGTTTCTCGAGAAAACTGAATGTGTGGTTTCCACCATTTAATTCATATTACTCAACGATACACTGAACACTGTATATAGAAACTTTAAAATTCTCAAATGCAACCTTATTCTAGATAACAAAATTTCTTAACAAGAATGATTTTTTTGTTTCTTGGGTATTTGGGCCAAAGGGATCAGCCAATCTTATTAAATTATTTTTGCTTAACCCAACTGACCTTTTAGGTACAAGAGTTTATTTTAATATTTCTCGCAGATAGAGAAAATAGGTACTAAAACTATGCCTCAAATATTTAACAGGCAGGAATGACTTTCTTTGGAAAAATGACAAAAATATCCCTCTTGCGCATAAGACAGTAAGTATATAGTTAAACTAAAATTTATTTTAATAAAACAAAAACAACATTTTCAACAAAAAGAAATCCTATGTGCTTTCATTAACCGTCTCTCTCGAATCGAAGCTGTACACACTACTTATTTTATCTTTGGACACATCTGTTTCTAATGAAGAATTGTATCCAGAAGTTGATGGGGATACTGAGTAATCAATATCTCTTTCCACGTCTAAAATCCAGTCAATCATTTGGTAATCGGTTCGTGTCAGCTTTGATTTTTCAAAAAAATTATTAGAGTCTGTACTTACATCTGGGCAGTTCAGATATTCTTGTGGTATGTCTAAGACACGTAATTTGTTTTTATCTGTACAACTCAATATGGTTGTGCTATTTAATTTTCTAGGAAGCCTTTGCTTTTGTATAACTGGTAAAGTGATTAAAGATGTAGTAGCCATTGATTTTCTAAGTTTAATATTCCTGTCGAAATTCCTGCTTGGAAAATAAATTGTCTTTAGAGTTTTTGACCGTACTAAATTAATATTTTCATGAACACTTTCTGAGGAACTTTGTGTGAGGTCTATAACTGGAGTCGCAGTATGTAGTCGGTTGCCAGAATATTTTCCAATATAAATAACAGAGTCGTCTGAGTGAACAGTATGCAGACTTTTTAAAGTTTGTGGGCCCTCGTATATCTCTGGTTTGCTGGATTCATTTTCAGCCCATTCATTTAAAAGGTTGGCATTTCGAACTACCTTTTTGACTTTTGCTGCAGATTTTCTTACATTCTTTCCTTTTCTGGTTATAGGAGAACACGCACATTTTTCCTTCTTTTTTTGTCTCTTTTCTGTAGGACCAGAAATGCAATTTTTTAAGACAGATTTCTTATTATTTACCTTCAAATAATAGAAATAAGATTATATTCCAAAGTACTGCTAGAAAGGCTTACCATTTTATTCATTTTTATTAAAGAAAATGAATCTCTACGCTATTTATTCACGGTGATTTTATCCAAAGTTAAAAAATTTGACTTACATTTAATTGACGTTATTTTAACATAAAGCCTACTAAGTACAAATTGGACTTAATTTTCAAATTATTGATGCTGCATTTGCTAGTTACCTAACCTAAATACTTACAATATTTATTTTCTTTTAGGTGACCTTTTAAAATTCAGTGGGCATTTAAAAATTAGAGACAGATCCATTTTGAACTAAATATTTTGTTTTTCACTGTTTGTATTTATTTTTTTCATCCCTAAGTTGGTGATATGACAAATAGTTTCTAGAGACAGCCAATCCACTTTTCTTTGAGGCTTTCAATATACTCTCTTCTCTTTTCTTTAATTTTTAATAACATTTTATTTGATTAGATTAGATGGCTCAAGATTTCTCTGTATGTAAAAGTACGAAATAGAATAAGGCTAAATCTTAAAAATAATTTCATTAATAATAATATACATATGCCGAGAGCCTCGAAGTAAAATGTATATTTCTTTCTTTAGATTCAAGTGTACTGATTTGTCAGTGCCACCAATCTAAAGATTTTTTGTAGGTTTGTGGCTAGTGTTTTCTGTTGCTGTTTTGATGTATTGTTTGTTGCATTCGGTGAAGTGGTTTGTATGTAATTCTATTATCTAATCAGGGCATAATCTAAGGGTTAGTTCTTGAAAAGGGCAGGTTGCAAAATTTGATTGCTTGAAGTACTATGAAATTGAAATTTCATGAATATGTATGTACTTGTTAAATGCCGGTCCTCTAAAAAGTTAATAAATAACATAAATTTATTGAAATAAAACAAGGACCATGTACTTTGATTGAATACAGTAGATGCACATTTAAAATTAATAAACTCGAAAGGATACGAGTCGCTCTGACATCATATAGGCGAAATTTGAAAAGCCGTTTTTAACAATATAAACAAGAAACCCAAAACTCAAAAACCCCAGAAAAAGCAAATATAGAACATAATGTTATAATAATATCTTCGTTTAATAAACATACACCACTTTTAACTTTTATTTTCATCAAGAAAAACACATACAACGTACTCTCGTAACGTAATTCGTAATACCATTCTATCATATATTATAGAATAGAAAACAATAATAATCATACTAGTGACAAGTGATACCAACATAACATTTTTCTAACAATAAGTTATTTCCACAAATCGAATTTTTCGGGCGCTTTCTTTGAGCTAGCATAGGGTGATTGATTTAGGGTAGTTCTTAAATTCCTCAGATTATCCCCTGTCCTGTATCTAATTATAAATAATAATAAATACTGCTGGTAGAATTATATAGATTTGTAAGTAGTATTTAAATTCTTTCAGAATATAGTAAATTTTAGTGTTTTATCCTTAAAATTTTGTTCATCCCGAGACATCTCGGACACGTGATGTGTATTTAAATGGATGGTGAGTGAACTTAGGCCATCTGGAAAAAAAAATAATATAAGTAGTTTTTTTCCAAATAACGATTTATTGTAAACATTTTCTTTGCTTTTTATTTTAATAATACAAAAACGAAACATGTAACATTCCATTATCTAACATTGCTGTCTAAAATTAATAATTAATTGGTGTTCTGCACATTATTCCTTAAACTTTATACAAACATTGATGTGTACAACAATAATTTTTTTAGGCAACCGTTTTGCAATAAAATTTCATACTGTGGTATTGCTATATATAAAAATAAATTCTAACTATAAAGACAGAAGTGACCTTTTCATTTTTTTACCAGCGGTTGTTTTGTCAAACTGGAAGATGTAGATATACAGGGTGTCTCATTTAATTTTTATTGTAAAATGTTTATATTTGTTACCAGATAAGTAATTTGCACTTCGTACTTTACAGCAAACTTACTTATCAACTTATGTATCTATTCTTTTTAATAAGGTCGATTATGGAATGTTTTCTTATCAAAATACACCAATTTCAACAACAACCATCAATGAAATTCGTTTATCTATAAATATCTAATTTACCGAACTAGAATGTGAAAATTTAAAAATATGTAAATGTTTTTTAAGAAAATAAAATCATCTACAATAGGCAAATCAAATCAAAATTATTTCCATTTGTAGTTTTACTATATTAAAAAAGCAGGCTAGTACTTAAGGAATAAAGCGAACATTTTTTGATACTAATTAGACAAATTAGGGGCTTCTTTCTTCTAAATGTACAGAGCGTTCATAAATGATTGCAAGCCACGTGACCAGTAATTTTGTTTGGAACTGTAATTTTATTTCCTTCACGTTGGCAATTAAATTTCGGTAAAATTAAAAATTATTAAAATAGTAAGATCAAAAACGTTCTGTTTTACCGACTATGGTTGGTGTCATTTTTCACGAGATTTTATTGAGCGAATCAGCGATCGCACTATGTAGAGCGTAGACGCAACGGTTTGTCATTATTCATTGTAAAACGAATTATTAATATTGACGACTAAGATTTAGAGATTTTTGGTACAGTTCCAGCTGTGCAATGTTGGGTTGCCTAAGCTTGACAGTCACATGGTTCGTAATCATTTATGAACGCTCTCTATATACTGATATCAAGGAAGTAACACCTTATACTTATTCACTTTTAGATTACAAAACGATTTGAATATTATTGTGACTGGTATGATATGAACAATATTAAATTATGCTAAATGAAATAAAATGTCTACGAAGTCTAAATTATTGGAATAACCCGGTATTTTTTATAAACTACGAGTATATTTCTGTCATGAACATGTTTTATTTTTAATGTTGTTGCCATTTTCTCAGGGAATTACCGATTACCCAATGGTATTTGGACAGGTCTTAAAAACAACTACATCTATTTTTTTTATTAGATGAAACAACCTGTATAAATAATCTGTACAAATGTATTGTTAGTTTTGATTGTATAGACAAATTTAAAAAGTAATAACAACTTTTTACAAGGGTATAGCCTGATGAAAGCCGTTGAAAGTTCTATTTCGTTCCATTTTTATTTTTAACAAATTTTGAAATCACAACAAATGGTTATTAATAAAATCTATATTATGATATTTTTTCATTAACATCAAAAACATCTAACATTAGCTACTATAGAATTTTCATCAAATGAGTTTTTGACGAATTGTTTAGGAATTACAAAATGGTTAAAATACATAATATCATGTTAATTAAAATTCTATCTTGGTTTTGTGTTCAATAACCCTTTTTTATTTGTCAAAAAACAGTTAACTAAAAGATATAATATTTATATCTATTTTAAAATATGCATAGAAACAGAAGCATTTATTTTGAACTAAGAATACATTTATTTGGTATGCTTGTTATCATAAATTTAAATTAACTAAATCCTTTTTCAATCAAGATTTATTCTTTAAATGAATTAATTTTACTTGGTTCAGAATTATAATTTGCTTGTACCTACAAAGTATTAAATATTTACGTATGTGCATTTAATGAAAAACAAAAGCGCAAACGCTTTGGTTAGAAATATATACAGTCCCTTCATAAATGTTTACTATCCACGTGCCTTCTGAGTTATTAATGATTCATTTACAATGAACAGTACCTAACAAACCGTTACGCCTGCGCTTGAGATAATGCGACCGCTGATTGGTTGAATAGATTCTCTAAAAAATGACACCAATCACAGCGTGGTGAAACAGAATGTGTTTTAATGTAATCTTGATCTTATTGTTTTAATTTTACTGAACTTTAATTGCCAACACCAAGGAAATAAAATTACTGTTCCAAACAAAATTACTAGTCATGTGGCTTGTAATCATTTATGAGGACTTTGTATATAATATATGTATGTATAAGCATATGAGTATTTATTAACCCACTAAAGTTATTTCTAAAAATAAGTCGTAACTGAAGAAATATTAAAGATGTACTTAATTTTATGAAAGATGTACTTAATTTTCAGTTCTGTAATGAATTGCTCAAGTATTACTCAAATAATATGGAGCTACGTGGGGAGGGGGAGATGACGCATGCGCACATCTTAGGTACATTTGACGTAATTGTTTTACTACCCAATAGTCCACTTAAATAAGCTTTTAAATCGAAATTTTGGTCAACTTGCCTGAATTTTTGGTATGAGTTAGTTTGAGGTATATTATAACAATAAGTGACAGTAATTTTTTGTTCAACACCCGGCCAAGGGTGAAAAAAGATAAAACAAAGGAGTTTTTCAAAATAACTCAACAGGGGCAAGGGCTAGAAAAAAGTTTCTCATAAAAGTTGTAAAGCATACCTACAATTCTACATAAAAATTGCATTTTGACTTTTTCTTGTACTATTAAAATTAACAGAGTTAGGGAGGCTAGATGTTAGGGGAAGATTTCAGATATTTAAAAAATCATAACAAGCAGAAGAACGAATGAATTTTGTAATTTTTTTTCAATCTACTCTAAAAAATTTAAAGACACGTATTTTTTTTATCGGCAGAAGAACATATTTACAGGGTGAAATACACCCTCAAAGTTTGCCCCCTAAAGCAGTCTTTTCAAAATTTCTGGGGTTCTAATCAATATTTTGAAATGAAACAAAATGGAAATTACTTATGATAAAAAACAATATTTCTCAAGTGATTCCGTGTTTGGGGGTTGCTACCCTTATTTTTTATTTCAGAAAAACTATATTTTTTATTTATTAAACAATCATATTTACTCAAAAAGAATTAAAAATATGTTTTATGTAAACAAATTGATAAAATTAAATTCACCTGTTTCGAGGTTTTCGTTAATATCTCTGTTTAGGGGGGTGAATTTCAAATTTAAAATTGTTATAACTTTCTTATTAAAAATGAAAACATATATCTATTTCTCTGAAAAGAAAGGTTACATTTTATAGAGTAGATCGAAAAAAAATTACAAAATTCATTCATTTTTCTGCTTATAATTTTGTAAAATTTCTGAAATTTTCCCTTAACTTCTAGCCTGCCTAACTCTCTTAATTTTAATAATACAAGAAAAAGTCAAGAGGCCATTTTTATGTAGAATTGTATGCTTTACAACTTTTCTAGCCCTTACCCGTTTTGAGTTATCTTGAAAAATCCCTTTGTTTTATCTTTTTTCACCCTTGGCCGGGGGTTGAACAAAAAATTACTGTCACTTATTGTTATAACATTCCTCAAATTAACTCATATCAAAAATCCAGGCAAGTTGACCAAAATTTCGATTTAAAGTCTTATTTAATTGGACTACCAAATAATACTCAGCATTACTCAAATATTACTTACTTGTACACTAAATTACTTCTGTGGTTTTCTCCTGGTTTAATTGTATATTATGAAGCGCAAATAGGCATATCAAAATTTAAACTTAAAAAATTTAATTGTCTATTGTGAGTTTCTTTTAATCTGTATATCAGCACTATCGAATATTTAGGAAGAGCAAGATTTTGGACAATAATTAACAGTTTGCTAACAATAGATTTTTTAATTTTAAATACTTAATTGATTCTTACGTAGAAAATGTTCAGATATAGAACTTTCAACCATTTAAAGATTGTCTCTTTGTTCGCCGTGGACAAAGCACAGCTCTATTTTAATAGATCTAAGCAAAAATTTACACTATATATATTTTAATTATTTAAATGCTTAAATTGTTCATTAGTCACTTTTCACAACCATTTTATTGATTAGTTTTTTAATATCGAAGCTCAAATTTGAATTAACTTGTAAGTCGTATCTTTAATTTACATTTTTCTTTTCCTATTTAACATTATTCGACGATAATTTTGAAACAGTTATAATTGACATTTTCTGTACTATTTTTAAACGCAAGGGCAACAGGAAATTAGATTTAGTGTTAGATAAGAGGAATTTTTTAGATATTTTCGGGCCACGTACTAGTGCAACATATTGTTGACAAGAAAAAGTAAAGAAACCTGTAATTTTAGTAAGACGACTTCAAAGAATATTTGGAAACGTGGCGAATAGTTTCCATGCGACTTCCATGAACAAATGAAATGTAAGGTAGTACAATTTGTACAAAATGGGAACAAATCAGAGTTACAGCCCGTACAATATTTGTTGAGATAGAATTCCAAGAAGACCCCTGCGTCACTTTCTTGGAATTAACTGCATTCGATACCCGAGGTAGAAAGACATTGGGGGCGGGGCATGCAACTTGCAGTGCATACTGTGTATTGCAGTTGGGAAGGCGTGTGTTTCTTCGCAAGTGTCCTTGAAATTCTATCGAAACAAATATCGTACGGACTGTAATGTGTTGAAGAATTGCAGATATTTTTTTTCAAAAATTTTGTTATATTTGAGATATGTTTTATAGAGGTAAAGTGTCTAAAATAATAACAAATGAGCGTTTATCTTATTGTTCAGTAAAAAAGTTGTATATAACTCACATGTTGTGAGTTTTTAAAAGTTGTACAAGGCTTAATACATGATTGTTGTTACCAAAAACAACAGGCTCGGTACATCATAATTATAATTTTCATTGTCAATAAAATATAATTAGTATAATTTTTTAATTTATGATAATTTTAATTCCAAATGAGTCAAATCAACTGCATGACTGTTTTTTTAATATTTTTTGTATACACTTTTGTTTAATTATTATATCTAATTGCCATTTAACCTGATAATATAATTAATTAACGTTCAAATTTAAAAGTGAAATTTCGAAATTTAAAAAAATTAAACAAAGATAAATTTGTTCCTTATAGTGAAACAAGTCAATCTTCTTGTTTCATATACCTACATTAACACAGTAAAAAATTGAAAGTTAAATGTACTTTTTTAAATACACCATAAAAATGAGCACATTTGAAAACTACAACTTGTTAAAATCCGAATCCCAATCCAAATTTTTTTGGTGTCAATTTTTTAAAAATTGTGTAAGTAATTTTTGTCATTTGAATTTTAATCATGGCGTTATTTTATTCTCCTCAAAATAACCCCATATAAATTTCTATAAAGGTGTACTCATTTTTTAAATTTCTTTACAGATTCTAAAATATGATGATATATTTTCGTTTATTTCAATATTTTGTTATTTTATTGTTTATTTATTTTTCTCTACATTAATGCTGGAAAAGTGTTTTCTAAGCAACTAATATTTAATAATTAAAAAATTATTAATACGCCAAATAATTAGCAAAACAATTTTTCAAAAATTAGTACGAAAAAAATTCGTACTTTAATCAAATATACACATTCGTAGGGTCTCTTTAATTTGAACTAAACATGCGAATTTTATATGTTTTTTTACTTATACAGGTAGTCTTTTGTACATGTGTCAAAATTTATCTGTCAAATTTATTTGCTAACACCTACAAAATTTAGGATTAAAAAATGTAAAAATTAAAAAAAGGGAAAATAAATACAAATAATAGGTACAATTTATTATACAGTGCAATTTTTTTTTTTCATATACCTTTTAACAGAATATGATACCTGTATTTTGACGTTAGGACTTTTCCTAACCTCAAAAAATAGGTCAAAATCAGTGAAAATCTCCATTTTTTGTTAAAATAGTTAAGATTTTGAAATTGAAGTACACAGACGTGTTAGCAGGGTAATAATAAAAACTTTATTCCCGCACTTTCCTCTAAAATGCCTCCTTGGTCATTTTTAACCAATTTTGATCTTTTAACTTCTCAAGGATGCATTTTAGGGAAAAGAGTGCAAGAATAAAAAGTTTTTACTTTGATTCAATTAATGCAAACCGTAAACTAATACCTAACGAAAGGAAAAAACTGTAGCAAACTGAAATCTGGGTACTTATGCCGAAATTTTAAAATTAAACAGGTGTGTTATATGGATCAAAATAAAAACTTTTTATTCTCCCACTTTGGGCATTTTAGAAAAAAGTGCAGGTGTAACAAGTTTTTATTTGACTCTATTAACACGACTGTCTACTTTAATTGCAAAATCTTAACTATTTTAAATATATATAATGGTTTGTTACATCCAAACTTTTCAAACTGTTTTGTATAAATGGTGGATGCGCTAGTTGCTTGATTTAATTAAAATACGTAAGACATCTATTCTGTATGTTTCTGATGTTCTCTGTTATTATTGTAACTTATAAAACTAGTTTTAGGATGTTCTGTATATAAAACTGATCAAGAATTTTGTACCTTATATTTAAGAAGGAAGCTAAAAGTGTTAGGGAAAAATTCGTGCAGGATATATTTTTTAATTTGACTCCGAAAAAAAAACAATATAAAAGGAATTATATTCCTGACCACAACTTAACTAATCACCTTGAATATACTATAATAGCTTCCAATAGAAGTTTGGAAATACACGAATTTTCTTAAAAAACTTTTATTGCAGTGTTTTTTGCCTCTACGACATGTACTCACTTATCATGTCAGTTATGAATTTTTCAACATATTTACTTAAGACTTAAGAGAAAAATTATTTTAAATAAATGAGAGGCATCATTCATGTCCATGATCATTCTCTACTGTATTCTTAGTTGAGTCCTAAAATTAAATAACAAATCTATGATTAGCTCTCTTCATTTTCATTTAGTTCCCCAACTGCGTTACCAATAACATCATATAATGTTGTAATTGTCACTTTTCAAGTTAAAATACATTTTTACACCACTTTATAAATTATAGTCGAGAAAAGGCTAGAGAATACGAAAATAATTTAAATAGCCCTTCAAATTTTAATAGCTCAATTTTAAAGAAATTGTTGCGGGCCTGATAGAATAAAAAAAATCAATCTGTGGATATCAGATGAATATTGTGCAGTGCATCATACTCAAGACAACTATGAGTACATATTATCTTGTGTATGTTGTACATTGTGCCAATCAACTGAAAACTATGTTGTTACGTTTATTCATATTGTTAAATACCCAAAATTTGATCGAATTCAAAATAAAGAACTCTTTTGGATATAAAAGTCGCAGTTAGATTAATAGTAATATAGTCACTGAATAAAAAAAAATGTGCCACAGCACAAAGAATTACCCTGTATCGTAAGGCTAATTTTTAAGATGGACGTGGAGAACAAAATTTAGTAAATGTTAGGCCTACCTGCGTAGAAAGAAGAAATTATGATCTATTTTGTTCTTCACGTACCAGTAGATCAGCAATATATTGCACTTGTATTGTCCCTGCCTTATAACCATATCACTAAAATATTTTCGAATCGTTAGATTAGTAAAAGGAGGAAAGACTTAGACTATCCAAACTACATTACAAAATACGATTTCAGTTCAAATTTTAACATGGAAAAAAATTAAAACTAATTCCTTTTTTATACTAAACACTGTCAACTCACTATGTTGCGCTATTTTTGATATAAACAATTGATTGTGTTGGCCAACCGGGAAGCCGGCCTTTCACTAAACGTCCGCCTCATTGTCCACACACGAAATCCACTGATTTCTGTTTTTGAGACGGTAGTTATTGAGATACAGTCTTTAAAAGGCCATCGGGTGATGGTAAGGGAGCGTTTCTAGAACTACTTCTTGGCTTCTTCCTTTTTCGCTTCTTCTCTCTCCTTCATTTTCTCTTCAGTGTCGAGATTAAGGCACTCTTCAAAAAAAGTTTGCATCGACCGGTACACGTGTTCTAACACACCTTCCAGCTGATGCCCTTCGTCAGCATAACTCTAAAAGTATAACGTTCAATGTCAGTGAAGATTTAGCTAGTTTTAATACCATTCAAAATGGAGAAAATCCTGAGTACAAAACACTCAAAAGTTTAAGATAGATTTAAAAATAGATATTTTTTTCTTGGTAGAACCAAATATCAAATCCAGAAAGTCCTAATCATAAAAAGTTAATCACCCTATCCGTATAACGGAACAAGATCACATCCATGATATTCGGAAATATGATTTGTTTTCTTTATTAATCAATCAGTTGCTTGACAGGAACAGTATAATCTTTCAGTTGTTTATTTTCCTGAATGTCTAGTTTATCAGTTACTGAGTCGTAAATCTGATTACTTTTGGGTGTTTATACCATCGTGTTTTGCAAAATAATACTGGACATCATACAATAAATCAAATTGTTGAATACAGCAGTAACGAAATTATTAGGAAACAAAATAAACGTCATTAATTTTTTTGCATTCTTGTGTTTTCTTTTTTTTTTTAATACTAGTCTATCTGGCATGTATTAATAAGTGCGAATAAATATAAAATGTCCTATCAATAAAGTAACAATGAATTAATCGATATGGTGGTAATACATAGAAATGCTGATGAAAGCTGTGGGTTAATTGCACATTATGTATAGAGTGATTTGTGCAAACAGAGCCAACAATGGGCTCAGTGGTTCCAAAAGTGTTTCTTTGTATTATTGTGGTAAGTCAGTAGGCATTAAAAACACATATTCTACTTGCAAAAATATTTCTGCCAATTGAGTTTTAAGATCTTTATGTACTCGTTAATATATATCATCACCAAATTTATAAATAGCCTGTATTTCGAAATTCAAAGCTTTGAAATTGTAGTCTCAAAAATGTCTTGCTAACTAGTTTAAGATATTGGCGACAGGTAAGACGCTGAAACGATATTAACAATGAATGGAAATTTTATGGAAAAATATGGAAGAGTTTATAGACTTTTTGACTCTAATTTTTACCTATTAATGTTTACACATAGGATGTTTTGGAAAATGAGGCATAAATTCAGGAATATGGCATATCAAAAAATAAATGTGTTCTTTTCTATTCCTTATTTTTGAGATACAGGGCGTTAATGATAATTTTGTAAAATTTCACGACATGAAGTTATGTTTTTTATGGTTTATGTCGTATATATATATATATATATAATTTTTTTTTAACATGAGACACACCACAGAAGTGAGACAACCCCCTAATCCAAAGCCAAAGGCTTGTGCGGAAGGGACAAGGGACACTTCAAAAAACGCGGACAAACACCCATTATCCATCGACATTGCCAGTGTCGACACCGGGGATCGAACCCGGACCAGAGTAGGAAGCCTAGCCGAGAAATGCTTGCCACCGCACTCTCTACCGACTGCGCTACCGTGGCGATGCTATAATGTAAAATTAAATTTTACACACAAAATTATCTTATTGAAATTTTACATTATGATGTATCTATAATGTACGCCGTAAGAAACTTAACCTCAAAAATACTAATAAATAATAATAAATGTCTGAAAATATCACTGGTTAAGATAGAAGTAAGTACTCTTAAAAACTAAACTAAGTATATCAACTTTATTTTGGAGAAGATAAGCCAAAAATGTGATTTTAAAGAATCATCTTTAACGCCCTTTTCCTCGAAAAGGAATCGATAAGCCCATGGTTTACAAAAAGAATCATTTTAGTTTTTGATATTCTATCAGCTCCTGAATTTATAGTGCCCATTTCAAAAACGCCCTGTACATGATGATTCATTCTATTTTGACCCCCCCCATTAACTTGTTTTTAGAGTTATAAACAAATTTGAAATACAGTCGCACGATTTTTTATGGAGTTTTTGAAAATGATACTAAAAAAAAAAACAAATTAAGTCCAAACAAAATGGCCGCAGATATTAATTATGTTCATTTAAATATAACTCACTGTATATTTTTACATATTTGGATAGAACGTTCCATATCGAGCATAGTCATATAGGGTTTGTTGGGCCCATCTCTAACAACAAGTGAGATATTATTAAAAAATGAAAAGAAGGTTTTTTTGTTAAGAAAACAAGATATCCTGTAATTCTAAATCTAATCTAAATCTAAAACCAAAAAGTTAAGGGGGGAGCGGTCAAAATAGAGTGGATCACCCTGTACAGGGTTATTCCCATAAGATTCTACCATCCCATATCTTTTTCACATTTCAATCAAGGGAAAAATGGTAAAACCAAGCTTTTCCGAAATTTTCTTGCGATTTCAAAGAAATATATAAAATAACAGTTGCATTTAGGGAATAAAAACCAAACTTTTGTTTATATACAGGGTGAATTTTTTTCGATGTTTAGTGTAGGGATCTGCGAAAGTAGCAAAAGAGAGATACAAAAAAGCTTACCTAAATGAGGAAAGATGTACAGTTTTATGATCTTTATTAAATGTTACTTTTATTTTTTAAATAAACGTCATGGCTGACTAGATATTTGAAAGAAAAATCGGAATTCGGTCAATTCTTTCAGATGCGTGTAGCTTCTTTGCTATTTATTTTACAAAAAAAAAATAAATTACAAAGTTTCACGTTTTTGCAGTGTTATAGTGTTAATAAGACAGTGTGATCAAATTGTTCGTGCACACTTTAGTTTTCAAGTTATAACATAAACTTCAAGTTTTTTAAATTAATGTAAACCATAGTTAGCTATGAGCTAGAAAACGCTTTCCAACGATATAGGTAATACTCGGTATTGTTATTTTGAAAAATGAGAGAACTGCAGCCGTTTTTAACTTTTCATTTGCTCGTTGATGACTGCGAAAATTATACGCAATCCAGCCAATAAAATCAGAACAATGAAGACAGCATCATGTGCGTACCTCTGTATGTCAGGGCACCGGATCAGTGTGCGACTGGCATATTTTAAATGAGACAATAATAATAAAGTAAAGAATAAAGAATTTAAATCATTCATAATGATGGAAATCGTTTGTGGTAAGTAAATGAAATACTTAACAAAGACCCAAAAAATATCAGAATTATATGAAAAAACCATTATTTACTTTAAAGTTATTAAAGAAATTGTTCAAAACCCCCACCGTTATTATTAATACATAAGATACATTTTTTTTAAACAGAATTTGACGCTTTTCTCACAGAACGCGTATCAATATTGTCAAAAGTTTCCTGAACGAATATAACACTCAATAATATTACGCTTTTCCTCGTTTGAAAAATTCATTGTCTTTGGCAATTGAAACAACTTTTAAGAAAGAAAAGTACTGTCAAATAATGCTACAGTAACTAAAAGCGTTATCAGTAAACATTTTGATTGTTTTCACAGCCATCTACGTCAGCGAGCAACTGAAAAGTTAAAAACAGCTACAGTTTTTCCATTTTTCAAAATAACAATACCGATTTATTATATCGTTGGAAAGTATAAAAAAGATAATTTTTCCTAGCTCATTTACATTTAAAAAACTTGAAGTTTATGTTATAACCTAACTTTGTAAAATAAATCGCAACGGAGCTACACGCATCGGAAAAATTGGTCCGAATTTGGATTTTTCCAAATATATAGTCAGCCATGACGTTTTTTCAAAAAATAAAAGTAACATTTAATAAGGATCATAAAACTGCATATCTTTCCTCTTTTTTGTATATCTGCTACTTTGCCAGATCCCTACACTAAACATCGGAAAAAACTCATCCTGTATTTTTGACATTGAAAGAAAATTTCCTAAAACTCGATTCTTTACATTTCTTTCCTAGGTAGAAAGGTAAAAAAAACAAGGGGGTAGAATGTTATGAGAATAACCCTGTAGAAAATTTAATTATTTGCATTTTGTAATTCCCCGTATTAAACCGCCATCACAAATCAACTGGTACGTACCTGATACCTGAAAAGGATACCTGCTTCGGCGAGAGCCCTCGCCAACGCCACCCCGTGCTGATAGGGGGCCGTGAGGTCGGCCAGGCCATGCATTAGGAAGAAGGACTTCTTGGGGATGTTCCGCGCACGCTGCGTCGCATCCGCCTCCACGTAGCCCTTGTAATTCTCGGTGGGCAGGCCCAGGATTTTCTCCGTGAACGCCGAGTCTGGAACAGGTTTTCATTTAAGGCACCGCGCCCGGGGTTTGATATATGAAAACAGTTCGATAATGTAAAGAATGTGATCCTTTTACGGCCGCACACTAGAACTTCGGATCTGGTTTAATGACGTAGAAACTGGGGCTGTTACAGTTTTATAACCCGGATTAGAGTTATGCATTTCATCCTGGCAAGGGGGCTTTAGACTTTTTTAGAATCGCTTCGAAACTAAAATTTCAAGATCTAAAAAATTTTTATTAGCAAGCAGTGACCATTCGGCGGAAATTCGTGAGAAGTCACGAAAATACTGTATATCAACACATTATAAAACGTTGCTTGATGAATAATAATTTCTCTGGAATGAGAGAAAGTATCTTTAGTTTGTACGACTTTTTTTAAAAATGCGTAAATTGTTTATACTTAATTTTATTTACGGAGCTTATTAAGGTATCTAAAGTAATTTTTCACCTATTTGTTAACTATAAAATAAAGGTCGAACGTGGAAAAATCAGTTTTCGGAATTATCATTGCAAAAAGCAATGGATGTTGATGAAATTTATGGGACTGTCAGTCTAATGACCAACATGTGTACATTTTTTTAATCGAATTTGATACGTTCAAGTCAAAAATCTCGCACGCGCCGAGAGCGGCGTTCACGCGCATGCGCGAGCCCCGCCCGGCGCTCCTCTCGCGTTCAGGCTGTTCATTAGCGTTAAATTTTACTACTGGTAGCACGTTTATTACATGAACTATCAATGTAAACCTTTCTGAAAATGAAAGTTTAACCTTTTCTTTAATTTATCTCTAAAATCCCGGTCCGATACGTCCAATAGGTAATTACAATTAATGTTATAAAAAAGTTATCTTGGGAACAAAGAGGCGTAGGTGATTTCTCATTTTTTATAAAGTACCATAAAAATAAGCTCTATTTAATGCAGAAAGAGCGAATTCCCGAGCGGCATTTGCCTGACCCTGTGACAACTTGATTATAACGCTGTTTTGCAAGTCCTACTTTGTTAGTTAAAGAGCTACTTAATTTCAACATTTTGAAATATTTCTTTTTCGATATGTTTCTTTGGATCAATTAGAACGAACGATTAATTCATTATTAACAAATACCTGGAGTAACAATTTCATGGTCAGTCGAATCGGCCTTTGGCACACATGTTGGGCTTTGGATTGACCGTCTTTTTAATAAATTTCGTCAACATCCATCGCTTTTAGCAATAATATTGCGCAATTTTCGACCTTTATTTTACAGTTAACAAATAATAATTAATAATTATTAATTTAATTACCTATTACATAAAATGACTAATTTTCCGATAGATCGTCCAGATTTTCATGGGCAGTAAAAAAAATAAAAAAAACACGTAATTTTACAACTTATCTGCAATTTGCCAACTTAGTGGCACTTGTTTCGAGTTAGTTTTTTGATATTATCATTCTGCATATCATTCACCGTCACAAAATGTAATAAAAATTTAAGGTCAAACTCTAAATCGATTGGAGTATACATGAAAACAGAAGATTTCGCTTCTATATTCGCTCTCTCGTTGTATTCGATTGGGTTGTTATCAGAACTTTTCGTTTTGTGCAGAAAACTACAGCTAAAATTGTACTTCAAGTTAGTCAATTTTATCTCAGAAAGGCTAGGAGGGATTTCAGCTCAGGCTCATGTAGTCACAACTGGACAAATTTCACTTGAATTCATAAATGTACAAATCAAAGATATTGAGTGAAAATTCAGGCAGGAAGGGACCCATATAGGCCTCGTTCGTCACTCCCCTACTTTGCCACTGCACATCCTTCCCTCAGGGCTTAAACAAATTGGATTTACCTGTATTTCAAAAAATGTAAATTGTATTTAAGAATAGTCGGTTTTAATTTAGAAAATGTCAATTTTATTTTAGTTGTCATTTGTATTTCATAACATATCATATGTATTTCAGAAACTATCAGATGTATTTCAAGGTTTTTTCAAACTATTCCAGAAAAAAAATCAAGTTAATATAGGCTTTAAAAACGACATCATTTTTCTAACGTGAAATATAAATAAGGCCTTATTAGAATCAAATTGAAATGAGGCTCTTTGAAGTTAAATTGCCTTTACTGAAATATATCTGGAAAATGTATATCATACATAGTTTGTAAAATACCTTAAATAGTTGTTGATATTTATTTCCTGCTCGCTGTTAATGATTTTAATACAAAAATGTTGATTTTGCCGTTTTGCAGACTATAAGAATATTTTGCTTATTTTTCAGTATAAATGGAGCATAAAAAAGTTATGTTACATGCACATAAATGTCTACAAATTAAAATCTTCTGAATCGTATTTGAAACAAGAGGACGATTTTGTTGTACGATGTATTACTAATAATGTATTTCTGAAAAGAAATAATGTCAAGTTTTGATCAATTCTCTAATCAATTATGAGCAGTTAAAGATTGAATGCTTTTTTTTTCTAGAAGCAGTGATAAAAGTGTAACATTTGAAAAAATCTTTTGTCTAAAGAACTTATGGCAAAGTCTAATTTAAAACATTTATTTGAAAAAAAATAAATAAATTGAAGTTATATAACTGTTAATAAAGATTTCGAAAAAATGTATTTCTAATCACCTTACCGTTTTTTTTTGAAAATAAAAATTTACTATTTTATTAATTTTTATATAACTTACAGAAAAGTTTCTTTTTTGCCAGTTTTTAAATAAGGTAAGTTATTATAGAATAATCTTAAGAATTGAAATTAAATTATTTTCGAATCGATCTAGTGTCCGAAATGTTTTCAAAAAATAAAAAGGTATTCTTGCCTTTGAAATTATGCTATCAATATTTTGAATCAATTGACTCCATAATTTGTTTCTAATTCAATGTTATTTGGTTGTCATCAGTAATGCTATTTTTTTCAAGAATATCGATTTGCTTTATCAGTCTCATAGTCAGAAGTTTCTTTACACATATATTGACGCAAATTAGAAAATAATAAATTGAAATATAGATAATATTACAATAATACTCACAAGAGTCGTAAGATAAAGTAAGTATATTAAAAGTGAATTTATAATGCAGATTTTATACTTATACGGAAATTTGTTCAGAATATTGTTATCTTTTTAAATAATGATATTGTAGAAAACAACTACTCTGGCGGCTGCAATCCCATTCAGCATTGAATTACACTTGCAGTATCTAATAGTTTCCTACAATGCCATATATACTTCATTTACCTGCTAGAGGCCTTCAGAATTGACAACAAATTTTTAGTTTTGAATAACAGGATGTAGGTTTTGTGGAGTTCAGAAACGTGTTTTGAAAAGTCTTTTTTACAAAAATCGTTCCAAATTATTATCATTTTCAATAACACATAATTCAGAAAAAAATACATATTTCCGATATTCCTCATCCTGAAAACTATGAATAGTATTTCTCATCATTATCTAATTGAATGCTTATTCAAATAAGAATAATAGTTAATGATTATCATGTTTATTATTACAATGACTGAATCATAGATTTAAAGTTGATTAAGTGACATTTTGTACCTAAACGTGGCAACTTTAAATAGAGACAAATAGAGACAAGTTCAGTTAAATCGTTTTTCTTTGACACCAACAGAATCTGAGGCAATTCCTTATAGTCGTATATTGTGGGAATTTTATAAAAAATATATATTTTCAATAAAAAAAGTTTTGTACTCACTGTAGTATAACCAATCAGCTATCGGACTGACAGCAATACCACACTTAAACACTTTTTGCTGGTTGCCCAGTCCCAGCACCATGGCAGTAACGTAACCGCCATAACCCCATCCCCAAAGTCCTACACGAGTTTTGTCGAGGTATTTGTGCTTTTCCAAGAGATGTTCTAACACTGTCACCTTAAAATTACAATTAGTACGATTAGTAGATATATAGTTACAATGGAATGGTTATAAATTTTCAACACTAATATTTAATATTATTGATAGACTTCTGTTAATATCCCAAAACGAGTTTTCAAATAATTTCAGTAATAATTTAATTTTAATGCAGCCCGAAAGATCTTATAAAAATATCTGATTTCCAAGATGGCCCAAATTGTAGTATTTACAAGGAATAAACTAACAGTTTAGAAATTAAGAAGAACAAAATAATATGTTCTCCCAGAAACGGCGAACTATCGAGCTAAACTTTTTTATATATCTTAAATCCCGCGGATGTTAAAGGGCCCATCTAACCTGGTCTTGCACTTCGACACCTCCCAGTTGATGGTAAATGGAGCGGTCACTTTGCCCCCTAGCGCCTCGTACGTCGAGCTTGACGTAAACAACGTCGCAGTGGCTGGACATGTATGTACCCCAGTCCACCTTGAATTGTTCGGTCACTGATTTGCTGCCTGGCCTGCCATTACTGGGAAAAATAAATTAAATGACTATGAGCATTACTACCTATAATATAAAGCCTCACAACTGACATGTCATCGCTTAGTGACGTCCTTAAAAGTGATTTAGTCAATCTCTCAACGTAAATCATAGATGTAGTAGGGTTATTGTTGACACAATTTAATGATTATGGCAACTATTACATGATTAATTATATAGTAACATTAGCCCCGGCTAGGAATCTTTGACCCGCTCTTGTTGTTCTTGAGCTAGCCTTTGTGGGGACCGACCCGCTATTAGAATGTCTAGGCCTGCTCTGATTTTCATTTCGGTTTCTATTGGGTCTAAGGCCGCTACATATGGAACGGTGCCTCAGGAAATGGTAATCCTCTGAAACGGTCTGGCGAAATGCTTTTGCAAAGTCATCACTGAAGATGCCGACAATGAAGAACGGCAAAACGTTTCAAGCATTGGATGCGACCACTTGCAGAGGGCACTACGGTAAGTCTTAGAACGTCACTATTGCCTAAGACCCAACCAGAATCGAGATGAACATCGGGACGGGCCTCTAGGGGTTCTAATAGCAGGTCTGCCCCCACAGAGCCTAGCACGAGAATAACAAGACCAGGTCAAAGATTCCTAGCTAAGAGTAAGGAAGTGAAAGGTAATTCTGTAACTGGTGGCAACCAAGTACATAGGCCATATTATTCCTTAGGCACACTGTGTGTTTGCATTAACATATTGATGGTTGTAGAAATGTCCAGCTCGTTAATGATGCTTAAAACAGTCAAGTACTTACACTTCAACTAGGACAGGATAGGCCGCGTCTCTCAGTTCCGCCCTCCAAGACGGGGGAAGCAGTAGTTGTACTTGAGCCCTACTACCTTGGGGCAAAGGCACCTCGAAAGACTTTTTCTTGGGCATGGCGTACTTCTCCAACAGTGGCCACAGTTGCGGCCGCGTATCGTACAGGATTTTTACAACCTTGTGCGTGCTCACGTTGTGCATTGCTGCTAATGGAAGACCTGGTCCTTCGCAGTGAAGGACATAGAATGATGAATTCGAAGACTCGGAACGAGGACTCACCTGTTGTACAAAATAACGGCGTTTTTATGGAATCAGTTAACTTGCTAATCGAACGAAGTAAATTCATAAACAATGCGGTGGAAATTTTTTTACATCACCAGTGGCAATATCACAAAGAGAAATTTAATACAGTTGATATAACAGGGTGTCTAACGGTGACGGCCCATTAGAATTATTTCAGAGACTACTTCGATTAGAATTTTGAAAATTTGGGATACCGGGTTTTCGAGCATGCCCTTCTCAACTAAAATAATGGCGTCCACCGGTTATACCGGAAGTAGCCATCAACTTACTTATTTTAAATGGTACACCCTATATATTATTGAAATTTTGGATTCTACGTGTTATTTTAGGTGGTTTTTAAGAAGTTTCCCTATTCCTAAAATTAACCGTTTTCGAGATAGGTATTTATTTTTTTTTTCAAAAAAATCGAGAGAAACAGTGACTAGCTTCAAACCATGTGTATTTTATAGTAAGAAAGATAAAGCAACAATATTTATAGGGGGGATAGCTAGACCCCTAAGCTTCCCATCCATACTTTCAAAGTGGCCGAGTTTAGTAAACTTCAAACCTTCATAAGTCGGTTTGTTTAAATGGTACACCCTGTATGTTTTTCTATATTCTGATACACAATTTTATTCTCTTTCGAACGGTATCAGGGTTCCATATACCTACCTCTTCTAGTTTTTAAATTATCTACTATTTTTTGTGTAATCACCTAAAATCATGTAATTTCTTGCGAGGATAGCTGTGGAATTTTTAGCAAAACTTCAAAACAAACAACT
>NW_019416344.1:161187-181955 GCF_000390285.2 Anoplophora glabripennis | reverse complement strand
CTCTTCGCCATACCACAATTTCGTCTTTTTCAACGAGCATACTATTCCGATTCCGTTTCAAATATCGAAAATTCATGTCACGCATTATTCTTCTAAGAACCTTATCAGAGAAATTAGGAATATCCTCATCTTCAGCTATTGCAGCTTGAATTTTCTTTATCGTTGGTATTTCATTTCTAAAGAAAAATCCATGAATTTTCCTACGTATGGAGTATTTCACGTCAACGTCGACTTCTATTTTCTTCCTCCCTCGTGTTTCCACTTTTTTCTTCTTTGGATTCACTTCTACACTATTTTTTATGGCACGATAAACAGTAGCAACGGATACTTTTGTCAACGAACTACACATATCAACAGCTTCACTTACACTTGTATTAGAATTTCGCGACCGAATTCCTTTATACACGTTTTTTACCATTATTAATTCCGCATCGCATAGGTTAGGGCGTTTATGAGCAACAGACCGTTTGCTACAACCGGCACTTTGATCCATTTTAATTATTATTCCTACGTTTTAAAACGTCCCGATTGTATTTTTTTAATTTATAAATTTACTATAGTCACGGAATATGCAAACCCTCGCGCGCGCTTATAGTTTGACGTTTCTAACTACGGCTAACTCGAATTCTACGTACGTCCGTTTACACCCACTAAAAAGAGCATTTCCCTATCTGTAATAAGTGCGATAGACAGAGATAGGAAATAAATCGCGTTCAGTGTAACTCAGTCTATGACTGTTATAGATCCTATCGATGTGCAAAGAGAGCGGTACATCATTTAACATAAGCAAATAATATTGAACCGTTATAAAAATCATTTTAAGTTTTATACACTTTACGGTAATAGTGTTTCTATATTATGTATGAATCACTCTCTATAATTTCGACCGCGGAGTATAGTTTTTAAGTTAACTACTCTTTTTTGTGTAATCACCTAAAATCATGTAATTTCTTGCGAGGATAGCTGTGGAATTTTTAGCAAAACTTCAAAACAAACAACTAAACTGTCACCAGTTATTTATTATTATTTTTAAGCACAACATTTACAGTTTTTAATGAGACATATTCTAATTTTCCACCAATGAGCAGAATACGAGATTGTGTACGAGATGACTACCATCGAATTTTATTAGAGCAGCGACCCACAAGGAACGTCTGACTGATGGGCTCTGGCTTTGTCAATGTGATAAGAAACTTTTAACAAAAAATCATGACTATGTCGATCAGTGCAGTCCACACGTAGCTAGCTCTTGGACTATAATCCAAAGGTGTGAAAAATGTTTAGAAGTTGCGAAGTTGAAGGAACAGATTTTGAACATTTATTAAAACAAATTTGACAATTAAAAACCTGTGACAGTTGTCATGCTGATTGTTACTTACCTGTCACAGCCAACCTAAAATGTGCGAAACAAATGGCAACATCATTTTAAGAAAAGGGAAATGTTTATTCGTAAATAAAATGAAAACCACTGGGTTTAAGTATAGGGAAACTTTAACAAAGTTACACTTAATTTTAGTGCAGAATGCGAATGCGTTAAAAAAATTAGGGGTTTCCCTTTAAAAATTTCGAGTTTTCCACATTTTCTGAACTTCATATTCGTTAATTCTTTTTTGACCACCCTGTATAAAAACTGGAAAATTTTCATGTCAAATTCGATATATTAGGTCTTCCTCTACAAAATGTCCAATTTGCACAAAAAAATAAACCTATGCTTCCAGGAAAACTAATTTTTGCTCACAGTCTGCTTCTGTCAATTTTTCCTTAAAAATCAAAATATCTCGGAAACGGTCAATCCTAAGTATAACTTAAAAATAGATGCTCTTTCCAAAAATGTAATAATATATAGGGGATTCCATTTAAAATAAGAAAGTTAGTATCGATTCCGGTATAACCGGAAGTACGATGACATTGAAAATATTTTAGCTTGGTAGGCCCCACGATCCGTATAACATCATCACAATGTCAAAAAAATCATTCGAGCGGTTTACCAGATATCCATCTATGGAGTTCGTGGTGGGACATCCTGTATTGACAAATAAGAAGACAGGTTAGCACGGGGTTAAAAGAACACAAGCGCCACTTAAAGAAAACACCAAAGTCAGCAATTGCTGAGCATAGGACAGATACAGAGTATTCAATAGAGATAAGTTATACCAGAATTCTAGTGATGAGAGAAAGAGAACCTTTTGTCCAAGACTCCACAGAATCTTGGAACGGAAGGAAATTGGATATTTCCATTGAAATGGGGGCTTAGAGCTAATATTTTATTTTAAATGTTTTAAGCTGATTCAAATAACTTTATTTCTCTAAAATCCTATCAAATGAAGTCATACAATTTTTTTTGACACCGAACACCTAGGCATATAAAATTATGCATCTAACCTCATAGACAAGGACCTTAACTGGTGAACAATTACTCTACGGGCTACATACCTCGACTAGCATTAAATTATACCAGCAACACCAGTTAGATATTGCTTAGGCTATTTAGAATTTAGAAACAAATTAAAGACCGGATCAGTGACTTTAAACTAGTTTTGAAGAAAATAATATGTCCACCAAAACGTCACGAATTGCCTCGTGGAAGCCAGCAGGGAAATAGTTTAATGACAAATTCATAACTTACTGATATTGATGGACTACTAATAACTCAGAAAATATTAAAGTTGTTTTCAGAGGAAAATACCTGCGCAACTAACCTCAAATATATGATCCTTAATGACAACGCCTAAAACTGAAAAAACACGGTAAAAAAACTATATCAGAGATCATCCTATTGTTATTTTGCTTTGATAAATTAAAAAAAAATCCCATTAATGTTTGATTCGCTTTCGCTTTACGTACATTTTTTCACTGATAGAAATAATGAAAACTAATAAGCTCCGGTTTCTATAAACATTGAATACAAACCTGAGCACTGAAGTGAGTGCAGTTCCCGTACAAAAATCTACTGCTCCAGAGGACGTCCCCCAGGTCGCACGTGATGCAGTGCGATTCTAACCGCCGAGGGTCATCTGTACTGGGGTCACGTACTACGTACAAATGCCTTTCTCCTGGTTTATTTTCCTCCGTTGCCAGGTAATATCTGGAACAGAAAGTTACGTAGTAAAATACATGATGATTTTGGGTACACCCTATTATAAAATTAAAATATTACTTTTCTAAAAAAGTAGTAAAAAAATTGATAACATACATTAGGTGACTGACGGTGTCCCAGGCCAGTATCTTCGTCACCTCGTGCCTCCCATGGCTCAGTACGGCGATGTGTTGCTGGGTGACAGTTACGTGTTTGATGTGTGTGTAGGTTTCCCTGCTACCTTCCTGCACTGGAGCCAACATCAGGAAGCTGTCCCCATCCGGCGAGAACATCGGGTGCTCCTGGATGTCGAGCCAGGCCTTTTCAAGAGCCCTCTCCGCGTGGGTCTGAAGAAATAACATATACAGAAACAATATGCATATATGAATAATTAGATAATTGTTCCACGTCTGCTTGCAGTTCTTTTTTATCAAATGTGCCATTATATTAACATTATACTCTAGATACTTGGCGGTTCAAGCATTTGATTGATTCTCAAATTAAAATCAAATAATACGAATTGCCAATTGCTTCATCGTCGGGTTAGATTTCTTGACGTTTCGAAAAACATCATATTTTCAGAAGAAGCTGTGAAACTTACATGATTTGAAGTCACTGTTACAGTTCATGGTTTGTGGTCACTATGACGTTTACATATTCCTATAGGCTCATTTACACGGGGATAATGAGGCAAGTACTTGATAGAGTAGAGTACCTCTACTCGTATAAACGNACCCGCTCTTGTTGTTCTTGAGCTAGCCTTTGTGGGGACCGACCCGCTATTAGAATGTCTAGGCCTGCTCTGATTTTCATTTCGGTTTCTATTGGGTCTAAGGCCGCTACATATGGAACGGTGCCTCAGGAAATGGTAATCCTCTGAAACGGTCTGGCGAAATGCTTTTGCAAAGTCATCACTGAAGATGCCGACAATGAAGAACGGCAAAACGTTTCAAGCATTGGATGCGACCACTTGCAGAGGGCACTACGGTAAGTCTTAGAACGTCACTATTGCCTAAGACCCAACCAGAATCGAGATGAACATCGGGACGGGCCTCTAGGGGTTCTAATAGCAGGTCTGCCCCCACATAGCCTAGCACGAGAATAACAAGAGCAGGTCAAAGATTCCTAGCTAAGAGTAAGGAAGTGAAAGGTAATTCTGTAACTGGTGGCAACCAAGTACATAGGCCATATTATTCCTTAGGCACCCTGTGTGTTTGCATTAACATATTGATGGTTGTAGAAATGTCCAGCTCGTTAATGATGCTTAAAACAGCCAAGTACTTACACTTCAACTAGGACAGGATAGGCCGCGTCTCTCAGTTCCGCCCTCCAAGACGGGGGAAGCAGTAGTTGTACTTGAGCCCTACTACCTTGGGGCAAAGGCACCTCGAAAGACTTTTTCTTGGGCATGGCGTACTTCTCCAACAGTGGCCACAGTTGCGGCCGCGTATCGTACAGGATTTTTACAACCTTGTGCGTGCTCACGTTGTGCATTGCTGCTAATGGAAGACCTGGTCCTTCGCAGTGAAGGACATAGAATGATGAATTCGAAGACTCGGAACGAGGACTCACCTGTTGTACAAAATAACGGCGTTTTTATGGAATCAGTTAACTTGCTAATCGAACGAAGTAAATTCATAAACAATGCGGTGGAAATTTTTTTACATCACCAGTGGCAATATCACAAAGAGAAATTTAATACAGTTGATATAACAGGGTGTCTAACGGTGACGGCCCATTAGAATTATTTCAGAGACTACTTCGATTAGAATTTTGAAAATTTGGGATACCGGGTTTTCGAGCATGCCCTTCTCAACTAAAATAATGGCGTCCACCGGTTATACCGGAAGTAGCCATCAACTTACTTATTTTAAATGGTACACCCTATATATTATTGAAATTTTGGATTCTACGTGTTATTTTAGGTGGTTTTTAAGAAGTTTCCCTATTCCTAAAATTAACCGTTTTCGAGATAGGTATTTATTTTTTTTTTCAAAAAAATCGAGAGAAACAGTGACTAGCTTCAAACCATGTGTATTTTATAGTAAGAAAGATAAAGCAACAATATTTATAGGGGGGATAGCTAGACCCCTAAGCTTCCCATCCATACTTTCAAAGTGGCCGAGTTTAGTAAACTTCAAACCTTCATAAGTCGGTTTGTTTAAATGGTACACCCTGTATGTTTTTCTATATTCTGATACACAATTTTATTCTCTTTCGAACGGTATCAAGGTTCCATATACCTACCTCTTCTATACTCCGCGGTCGAAATTATAGAGAGTGATTCATCGCTAGCTCTTGGACTAGTAAGGAGGATGAGGCGTGCGGGGATCGAAAATAAAACATAACATCACAACATTATTTTTACCAACATTTTTTTTTTAAATTTTAAGTGTTTTCTATAAAACGATGCCATCTTGGGCATCGATAACCCACCACCACCACCCGGCTTACGCCGCCGCAAAATATTGTAATGTTTACTATTAATATATTTATTTAAGTATACATACTTAATGTATTGACGTTTTTCTCTTTAGCATACTATTTCGATTCCGTTTCAAATATCGAAAATTCATGTCACGCATTATTCTTCTAAGAACTTTATCAGAGCAATTAGGAATATCCTCATCTTCAGCTATTGCAGCTTGAATTTTCTTTATCGTTGGTATTTCATATTTTCAGAAAAATCCAGGAATTTTCCTACGTATGGAGTATTTTACGTCAACGTCGACTTCTATTTTCTTCCTCCCTCGTGTTTCCACTTTTTTCTTCTTTGGATTCACTTCTACACTATTTTTTATGGCACGATAAACAGTAGCAACGGATACTTTTGTCAACGAACTACACATATCAACAGCTTCACTTACACTTGTATTAGAATTTCGCGACCGNTGACCTTTTTGATTTTTTCTTTACAAAATTGTATTTGTAAGGGTCCCCTGTACATCCAGAATTTTTTTGGATAAGTTCTGAATCACCCTGTATAGTTTTTTAAGTTTAGCGAGAATGATTTTAACGAGAATGATGAAGTTGTAGTTTTACGATCTTCTTGATTTCTAAAAAATATTAACCGAAAATCTATTAATATATTTGAGTATCAACTAAAAAATTTAAGACTAATGAGACGAGATGTTAGTTTACTAAACAGATAAGCATCAAAAGAAACAAGAGTGAATACAGAATCACATGAAAAACTTCCACAAATCAGATTGGGTATCTAGAAAAATAGAAAAAGGTAAGAAGATTGGCCATGTTAAGAAAAAAGTGACTTGAAATGGAAGCGGAACTGCCTAGTTATACGTAAATTCTCTAGTGAACTCGGCGGTTTCTAGCAAGTTCAAAATATTTTGTAAATTGTCTTTTATATCCCTATTTTTTCATAAAAAAAATTATGAGCTACATGTTCTATACAGTAAACAGTATTGCTAAAATATACAGGTATACACATATTTAAGATACCTAGGAGATAGCAAAAATTCTGTAAAAAATGGAGAATAGATATTAATCCTTTCCTCCTGTTAGCTCCAGACGGTAAGGTCCCTAAATATTTCAAATTTTCGCCCATGTATTTTTTACATTAAAATAGATGACATTAGTTTTAGTACCCAAAAAGCCGTTAATTTCTAGTGTTTCTCAAGTACGTGTAGAAAATTTAGGAAACAATGGCTAAAATTAATGTAAGTCCCCAAGGCCAAAGTTTTCGAGCTAACTCAATATCAAAAATAAAAAAAAAAAATTTATCATTTTTAATTTCTAATCTGTTCGAAACATGATAAACAAATTTGGTGTATGTTTTTAATATGTTGATAGATATCAAATAAAAAATGTTCAGCTTTCCTAAATAACCAGGCGAACTTATGGATATATCGTTTTACATAAAAAATATACCACCCTGTATAATGTTTCGAACAAAATTTATTTTCTTATGTTCCATTGCATTCTCTTTATTTTTCATCCCTACATATTTTTGCATCTGCATTTTTCAATGCTTTTGCATTTTTTAATTATGTGGATTGGACAACGTTTTCAACAACTGTGTCAACATTTCCGTCTATATCACCAGACTTAAATCGCATAGATTATTTTGTTTAGGGAGTCAAAATTTACAATGTTCCTATTGTAAATGAAGAGCATCTGCTACAAAGTATTATAGCTGATTGATACAAGAACCACCCCTGGCATATTTCAAAGTGTTCGAGATTCAAAAAGGAGATATGATGCGTTTGAAGCCGGCCATTTCCAACAATTATAAGTGTAATGTTTCATAATTCATTGTTTTAAATTGTTCATAGCTTAGTAACATCATAATACAATTAAAAATACACTTGTCAAAAAAATCATTCGTTCGCAGATGAAGACAAATTTTTTTTTTGAAAACGAACAAGACCTATGAACAAATGTTAAATTTATGAAAAATATTTCAAGTGGTTTAGAAATGAAAAATTGTTAAATTTATTTTTTCAATTATACAGTCGCACAAAAAAAGTTCTGTACCAAAATTTGAATCCGAAGCCCAAAAACTGATCTACCAGGAAATGTGGGGCTCTGAAATTGACGGCCTTCCGACCCTACCTTCCCGAATTTTAGCTGTAGAAAATGTCCCCAGATTTTCTGCATGTTCTTAGAAAACACCCTGTATAAAAACTTTACTTTCACAGACTCTGCTGAAATATAAAAAAAAAACAATTCGTTCCAAATTAAACCAGCCACCAAACCGCCGGCTCCAATCCAGATCCTAGCGCAAATAGACCACCGCGGCGATTAACACATATCGCAAACCGAATAAACTGTTTTGCAAATGTCGGACCGCACATACTGACCTCAATGCACGTCCAGTTGGGGGCCAGACAGGCCGACACGATGCTGAGGTTTTGAGCTCGGTTTATCCATACGACGGACACTTGCGTGTTCTTCTGCCCGATCCATCCTGCTGACGTCAAATAATAATCCCTGAAATGAACAGAGAGGATTATTCCGGGCGCATCGAAACTGAACGGTCCGGATTTGCGTTTTTTTATGACGGAGGAAAGAATATATCCGCAGGGACCCCATTTAAATATAAATTCGGTGGAGAGGGAATCGGCCTTTATTACTCTTTATGCTAATGGGTTTATATCTACGTATAGAGCGTTTGAATTCATTGTGGGCGCTGCCTGAAAGTTGCTGTGAAATTACTTGAAAATAATAATGACTGATTTGAATTATAAACTACACCTGGTAGTCCTTAAAAGTATACGGTCCGATAATAAAAGGGGTGATTCATCATTTAATTTTTAAGAAAAAAGTTGCTATGGACATATGTTCTAAAGCAGTGGTACTTAACCAGGTGTAGGTACTCGTATCCCTAGCGTTGCGCGAAGAGAGATTGCGACGAAAAAACATTAGGTTAATTAATAATGAAACAATTCCATTAGTTTTAAGTAAGTATTGAACAATATTATATAATTTTATATTCGTTCATTTAATAAATAAAACCTCAATTAGCTTAATCCAGAAGCCATCATATTCTCGCACTTATTATAATTTAGAGCCGTGTATTAAAAATATGTTTGCAAGCTCAAATTTTTCATTTACCATTAACAAATATACATTTCATCAAAAAAGTATCCGGAATTTGTCAATAAAATACAATATATTCGATGAATCACCAACATTTATTTTGTCTCCTTCAAAATGGGCTCCATTTGAAGCAATGCACTTTTTAAATGAACAACCCAGTCGTCAAAGCATTTTTTAAGCGCCTATTCCAGTATGGTTGTAAGAGGAAAAGTTTGACGACATTCGTTGAGTTTTTGGTCAAAAATTCGTTCTTAATTATCGCTATATGTACATTATCGTGGAGTAAAATCCAAGAATTAATATATTAATTAAAATATACAGGGCGTTAATGAACTTTTATCAAAAATTTAAAAGGGTGAAAAAGGAGCAAAAACTGAGTTAACTGATGTCACAAACTTGTATAGGAAGTTTAAAGTCATAGAGAAAAAAGTTAATTAAAAATGTGTTTAAAACTGTTTTGGAACTGCTGAAATACATGTATTTTATCGAGGCGAATCCTTACAAAACATTCTGTAACACTTTTTACGAGTTTGTAGGTTTTTTATAAAGCCGGACTGTATTTGAAAGTCAGTTTGTAATACATTGTTGTAGTGATTACTGTGCTGTTTTTCGAGAGTACATTTAATAGCCATATTTCCAAGTTTTCATTTGAAATGGTTCATTTATTTAGCAATCGCTTTATGATATGCTCATAATTTATGGCGAAGCAAACGAAAATGCCCACAGAGTTTATCAAATGTACCGTGCAAGATATCCTGAACGACGTGCCCCCGCACCGCTAACATTTGTTGCTGTATGTAGTGCAAATAATTTTGGACACCGGTGAAGTACAACCGCGTCGAGGTCGAGACGGTGGCCCAGGGTGACCACTAAGAATCTTAAATATCGAGGAGATGATTTTAGATCTCGTCGAAGATGATCCGCATCGTAGCACTAGAAATATCCCACAGCAAGTAAATATTTCGCATCCTGTTGTATGGNTGAATTCATTGTGGGCGCTGCCTGAAAGTTGCTGTGAAATTACTTGAAAATAATAATGACTGATTTGAATTATAAACTACACCTGGTAGTCCTTAAAAGTATACGGTCCGATAATAAAAGGGGTGATTCATCATTTAATTTTTAAGAAAAAAGTTGCTATATGTTCTAAAGCAGTGGTATTCAACCAGGCGTAGGTACTCGTATCCCTAGCGTTACGCGACGGAGATTGCGACGAAAAAACAATAGCCATGTATTAAAAATATGTGTGCAAACTCAAATTTTTCATTTACCATTAACAAATATACATTCTGTCAAAAAAGTATCCGGAATTTGTCAATAAAATACAATATATTCAATGAATCACCAACATTTATTTTGTCTCCTTCAAAATGGGCTCCATTTGAAGCAATACACTTTTTCAACGAACAACCCAGTCGTCAAAGCACTTTTTAAGCGCCTATTCCAGTATGGTTGTAATTATCGCTTTATGTGCCTTATCGTGGGGCAAAATCCAAGAATTAATGTATTAATTAAAATATACAGGGTGCTAATGAACTTACGTCAAAAATTTAAAGGGGTGAAAAAGGAGCAAAAACTGAGTTAACTGATGTCACAAACTTATATCGGAAGTTTAAAGTCATAGAGAAAATAGCTAATTAAAAATGTGTTTAAAACTGTTTTGGAACTGCTGAAATACATGTATTTTATCGAGCGCGAATCCTTACAAAAAATTCTGTAACACTTTTTACGAGTTTGTAGTTTTTTTTTATAAAGCCGTTGTAGTGATTACTGTGCTGTTTTTCGAGAGTACATTTAATAGCCATATTTCCAAGTTTTCATTTGAAAATGGTTAATTTATTTAGCAATCGCTTTATGATATGCTCATAATTTATGGCGAAGTAAACGAAAATGCCCATAGAGCTTGTCAAATGTACCGTGCAAGATATCCTGAACGACGTGCCCCCGCACCACTAACATTTGTTGCTGTATGTAGTGCAAAGAATTTTGGACACCGGTGATGTACAACCGCGTCGAGGTCGAGACGGTGGCCCAGGGCGACCACTAAGAATCTTAAATGTCGAGGAGATGATTTTAGATCTCGTCGAAGATGATCCGCATCGTAGCACTAGAAATATCCCACAGCAAGTAAATATTTCGCATCCTGTTGTATGGCGGACATTACGAGAAGTTCAGTTGTACCAATTTCATATTCAACGTGTTCAAGCGCTTACTCTTGAGGATTTTCCACTACGTCGAGGTTTTTGTGAACGGTTAGTTCAGGAACATGCAAGAAATCCTCAATTTACAGCGCAAATACTTGTTACAGATGAAACATGTTTCAGTCGAAATGGTCTACGTAACGTAACGTCCACAACACTCACCACTGAACTATCGAAAATCCACATGAAATACGTCGCGGTGTCTTTCAGCAACAGTTTTCAGTGGACATGTGGGCCGGTATCGTTAATGACACTTTAATAGGACATTTTGAATTACCTAGACGTTTAGACGGTGCTTCATATCTAGATTTTTTGCAAAAATCGCTTGCCAGAATCATTACAAGACGTGCCATTAAATGTTTGGCAAAATATGTGGTTACTGCATGACGATGCCCCTGCTCAGTTTTTTTGGAAAGTGCGCGACTTTCTAAACATTACTTCTCCCGATCGCTGGATAGGCCGCGGAAGTTCGTGACATCGACGAACTGCAACATCGTATTGCGTATTGGATACGTCGCGCTGAAGCTTGTGTGCAAGCAAATGGTGGGTACATCGAACATCTTCTATGAAAATCAGCAGTTCTCAAAAGGTGGATCCTTGCAATGTTGAGGTAAGTCAGATTTTAAAATTCCATTTTACTCAATACAATCCGTGTATTTACCTCATTTTGACATAACAGACATGTGACAATAATATTTGACATTAACATTAAGATCATTAACACCTTGTATTTTTTGTACATATACAGGGTGTTCCTAAATAAGTGTCGCAACGGAAAACTGTAAATTCCTCTTGAAAAAAGAAACATTTTTTTCTTCTTCAATTTTTCTCTCCGGGTTTTCGTTTTCGAGATACACGATGTCAAAATTTTAATTTTTTTTTAGCTTTTTGCCAATATCTTAGAAATCATTTGAACTACAGGCCTGAGCTTTTATACAGATTACTACTATTAATAGCTACTGTTGTTAAATTTCGTTAAAATTGTGAATTATTACTAAGTACCTATTTTTTGAATTACAAAATATTTTCGAGACGTTAGTAAAATGTTTGTTTTTGTTCATAAAAAGTCATTTTCTTGAAAACGGTTGACTTTAGAGCAATGAACCAATTAACTCTTTTTGTATAAACTTCATTGGCGCTTCAGAATTTGCCGTCAAATGTAAATTTTTCCAGTGGCGTAAAAGTTAGGGAGGAAAAACCTTTACGATACCTTAAAATCTCCACCATTGGCACATCCAATGAATTCGACAAGGCGAGAAAGAGTAGCTATTAATAGTGGTAATGTGTGTACAAAAGCTCAGCCCTGTAGTTCAAACGGTTCTTAAGATTTGGGCAAAAAACTAAAAAAAAAATTAAAGTTTTGACACCGTATATCTCGAAAACGAAAGCCCGGAGAGAAAAATGGAAGAGGAAAATAATATTTCTTATTTCAAGAGGAATTTACAGTTTTTCGTTGCGACACTTATTTAGGAATACCCTGTATATATGCTCGAAAATTTTATGACACTTTTTTGTTTATTTTGCTGTATTCTGTTATACTAATTGAACATATGTCACTTATACCGCGAACACCTTGTATAACTGATAAGTTTCTTTTTTTAATTAAAATAGTAAATAATAAATACCTGTTTACCTAATAATACAAAGTTTCATTTAATTCAAATGTTGCCTCTTAATGTACAAAATAGATAACATATAGTTCTGTGTTACATTTAACGGCAAACAAAAATTATTACGTACCTACCTATATTTAATATTTCAAATAATTTTATATTCTTACCCAAAATGTATTATTTTACAACATATCTAACTTAAAAATAATTCGTATTAAATGATTATGTTCTTCTGTATTTCAATGAATAAACAAGATAAAGTTGATATAAAAGTAAACGTCAAAATAAAAATATATTAACATTAATTAATACTCACTGTCCTATTAGAACCTTAGGCGGCAATACGGCGTGGTACTCCAAATTCGTCAAGTTTGTGATGTCTACTACCCAAAGTTGAACTGTAGGATTCGTAGTCCCAGGCTGAGAAAATAAAAGTAATTAATAAAATCAAGGTGCAAACAGGAGTTTATTATTTCATGTCACTTTCGAACGATGAATTTGTCGGCTCTCAGCAGTTAATTTTTTATAACCGGTCCGATTTAACAACTCTTTGATCGTGTGTAATAATAAAATTCGTGTAAATCTTTTAATCATAATATTTATAACGTATGCAGTGATATGAAAGAGTTTATATAACTTTATTCGATAATAAATCCGGGTTATGCTTCATCGAAACTAACTGCTAGTATTTTCATCAATTGTAAAATGTTCCACAGTTTTATATGTTTACACAGTATCTGTTTAAAAGATATCGTAGTTTTCTATTTTGTTTCATGATGTGCTTGGAATAAAATATCACGCTCTTATTTCTTCACATTTAAAAAAATCTAATTGTTATTTTGTAAATTTTTTCATAATCTTCAAATATGTTAATTAAAATTTCCTAACATAAATCTTCTTATTTAACTCATTATTTTCTATATTTTCTTCATTATTTGGGAGATTTCCGAATATTGCAATATGTAGAAATAAATTTATTATCTTTTAGAATAATAAAAAAAAATTAACATATGTCACGTGACTTTTAATTGAAGAGAAAATTGACAGATATGGCAATAAATTTCAAAAAGTTTCTCTGATTAGATAAGTCATTAGGCAAAAGTATGTAAAAAACCAAATTTTAGGCTAAGTATCCATATTTTTAAAATTTTTTAACTTTAAAATTGTTTAATATAAACTAAAAAAAGTGACTGCATTAAATAAGAACATTATTAGGTAGTTGTACTATATTTCGGAGTTTTTACCCGTTTTCATCATTATTGTTAGTGCTAGGTACTTTGAAATAATCAATTTCTTTTTTTTAATAACTTAATAACTTTAATAACGTTATTACCGTAAAACCAGTAATAAGTTTTCAAATAATACCACACAGCACCACCATCTTGTTAATCATTCATCTAATTTTTTATTCTCATCTTAATGCAGGTCAAGTTTCGTGTGGTTATTTTCATGACGCAAACGCAGAGGTGTCTTGCCTGCACTCGTTGACAGTGCATTGATTTACGTTGTTTTATTTCAAAATGCCTTATTTAAATCTACAACTAGTAGCTATGGTATTTAAATATGACTTGTCGTTTGTATGCAAATCTTTACATTTAAAACAAAAACCAGTTCCCGAATAGTAAAAAACGTTGTTCGAAGACGCAGAACACCAGTACAGTGAATCAGACGTTAAAAATCGTGGGAAAGAAGGTCCGCAACTTGTTTTAAACAGGGAGGAAGACATTGTACGTCTTACGACAAAAACCCGAGCCGCAGTAACCGCTATAATGCATGTGAAATGGGTGTTTCAAATACTACTACGTGGCGTGTATTACAGGAGCAGTTACTGCACCCTTATCATGTACAACATCTTGGAATTCATGATCATTTTCAGCTGCGTGTAGAATTTTGTTGCTTGTTTGGGTAGATAGTGACACAAGAACCAAATTATACAATTACAGTACTCTTAATCGTGGGAGTAATTTCGAGTAAATGTTTAATAATCCCTAATTTCGATTTATGGTTTATTTATATTATTTTTAAAATAATTCCAGTGCCAGATGTGTTTCAACACTTTCTAATTGAGAGCCTCTAAAAATGTTTTAAAGTAAATATTCCGACTGATAAAAAATTTTGCGCGTCAGCGTCCTTGAAATTCACTGTAGAACAGGACCGGTTTTAAAAGTTTGTTTCTTAGATTTGACAATTTTTTTATTTTGAAAGTAGATACTAGTAGTAGTATTTCATCTGGATATCTTAAAAAACATCGAAGTTACTAATAAAACCTGGTTTTAATTAAAATTTTGATTTCCTGTATATTAAAAAAAATACTTAAACTAAAAACACCTAACGATACACTGAATAAAGAACAAAACAGGATATACATGCTGTTGCAAATTCGCTTCTCACTACAGGGATCTCGGAAACGGTAAGAGGTACGAATTAGCTTAAATGGGGGATGGGGGCAAAGTTGCGTAATCAAGGGACCAACATTATGCCTCTAAAAAATCAAGGCTAACATGATTAGTTTCCGAAATATTTGAAAAAAACTAAAATTTTGGAAATCCGTTTTTATTTCATTTCAGCCATGTTTGAGGTGATATTGAAAAAAGAAGAACACTTTCTCATGGCCACTTTTTGCCCTCTATCGAATGGCATAATCAATTTTTATTTGTAACGTTTCGTCTCTCCAGGACCATCATCAACTTCATTTTTTTAAATACGACCCTTTAATTTTATTACATTTTTTGCTAGCCTTCATGACTCCCAATACTGTAATGCCTTGAAATCCATTTAGTTATTTAAACTATTACCACACCACGCGTTACAATAAAGCACTTATTATTATTAACTATTACCATCACTTGGTCATACATAACTCAATAAGTTGTTGCGTCTAAATTAAAACATAATTACAATTTTAATTGTATTATGACAAGTTAATTATTAAAAATGCATATGAACAACCAAAACGTCAACTGAATATTATTCTTTAAAAAATTTCGGTAAATGTTCAAAAATATTTTCGTTTTGGCAAAGGTTGAAAATGAAGATCAGCGTAATATTATCGGAATTTATTATATCTGTAACCCCAACTGCGAAGGAGCATGTCAGATGTATTCGTATGAATATCCTGAAAAAAATAGATCGGAATTTGTTTGAATTTTGAGCACTCGAGAAGCCTAGAAATGACTATGCACATGGGAATAAAACTAATAATGATATTATTTTAATGCGTGGTGGTAATAGTTTAAATAACTANCAAATATTGCAAAAAAACAATTGCAGAATTTCTTTTAGTGTTACTGTACTGTACTCTACTGTACTGTACTGTACTGTAGCCTATTATTTTGATGTAGACAGGCTGCTACAAATTTGCTTCTCACTACAGGGATCTCGAAAACAGTAAGAAACACGAAGTATTTGGTTCGGGCTGAGACAGTACAATATGGGGGTCATGAAGACTTGCAAAAATGTAATATTTTCAGGGTCATATTTAAAAATATGAAGTTGATGATGGTCCTGAAGAGTCGAAACGTTACATATAAAAATTGATTATGCCATTCGATAGAGGGCAAAAAGTTCCCATGAGAAAGAGTTCTTCTTTTTTCAATGTCACCTCAAACAAGGCTGAAATTAAACAAAAACGGATTACCAAAATTTCGGTTTTTTTCAAATATTTCGAAAACTAATCATGTTAGTCATGATTTCTTAGAGGCATAATGTTGGTCCCCTGATTACGCAATTTTGCCCCCATTTAAGCTAGTTCGTATCTCTTACCGTTTCCAATATCCCTGTAGTGAGAAGCGAATTTGTAACAGTCTGTATATTGAACTACAAAACGATTATATCGATATGATGATGATTGCCTATATTTTCCTTATCCAACGCATTGTTAGGTAATTTTATTATTTATAGATAATTAACATTTAAACTATCTATCTGTATTGGTTGATTGACAATGTGTCGGAAACATTGAAACTAGTCGATTCAAATTGACGAATTTGATATTTCATGAAAACTTAGGTAAAATATGCACGCAATGCGTACGGTTATCTTAACTGACTCTATTAGAGAAAAGAAAGACTTGGTAAAGATCACACTGTATACAATATATCTATTTTAGTTCGATAAGAAATATTGTACCCATAACAGTAAAGATTCCGATCAAGTTCGATATTCTTACCGTAGGATACCTTACAGATCTAGACCCAGGGAAAGATGGGGTCCGATGGACGGTTTTACCCGCCCCCAACACCGACCCCGTTTGAAACCAAGGAAAATTTAAGATCCCCACTTCGCTGTCGTTGAATGTGGCATACAAAAGATGTGTTCCATCATGGGAACTCCATAGGGCCTCTGGACTTTGGAGCACGTCCTCTGAAAAACATAAAGTTCATTAATCATCGCATATTTTTCGATTGACGGTTGATTGCCCGCGGTAAAATTTTGCCATCGGTTTTGTAAGTGCTGGTTAATAGCTTTTCAGATCGCAACGAAATATATCACTGATAATGATATTACTTTCTGTTTACTACACCTCTTCCAGACATATTTCAGAAACGGTCAATTTAATTTCAGGAAGGTCATTCCTCCTCAGTGGATTTAATTTCAGAGGCGCTATGTATAGGTATTACTGTTTAATCGATGTGGAACATTAAAAAATTATGGTAAGTTGAAAGCAGTGTTTCAATGTGTTTGGATAACTATAGACTTGTATCGTGTAGGCAAATCTATGACTACAGCTGTATATTCACTATATGAGAAAAATTATAAACTTTTTGGAAGACGGCGAATGTCCTGTTGGGATCTTTTGCGATCTCAGCAGGGCAATTGATTGTGTTAATCATGCAACTTTAATATCGAAATTACATAAAATAACTACGGCATTCGAGCACCCGCATTAAATTGAATCATTACTTTAATTGAAAATAGGAAGCAATTTGTAAATATAAACTATAATAACCAGAATGGTTGTGGTAAATATAATTCGGAATGCGCTTTGATAACGTTGTGTGTACCACAGGGATCTGTTTTAGGCCCTGTATTATATTTACTATATATAAATGATATAAGGCAAATCGAACTTAAGAAGCTGGTTTGCCCAGAATTCATTATATTTTAATATCGAACTCAAGCACTTTGATTTTGCACTATTAAAAAAAATTGTGAAACATTAAATTTAAGTATTAATAACTCCTCTATCTACTGATACTGTGACGGTAACATTTTTAGGTCTAAATTTCGACGCAAACCTTAACTCGAAATGTAACTGTAAAAATATAACATCCACATTGTCATCAATAACTTATTTATTTGGAAATATTAGAACAGTCCTCAGTACGTTCAACTCCTCTGTTTATATTATGCCCAAGTTGAATCTCAATTGAGGTATGGTGTTTGTTTCTGGGTCAATTCAACTATTTCGTCCAATGTTTTTAATGCACAGAAACGTGTTTTAAGATGTATGTTTGGTGTTTCCACTACGTATTCTTATTGTAATATATTTAAACAGTACAGAATTCTCACTTTGACAGGTCTTTATATTTTTGAAATATATACCTATGTATAGGGTGGCCCACTTAACTTACCCACCCCACTTATTTCGGTTAGTTTAGCAGTTATAAAATTTTTGCTGAAATAAGAATTGTACTGTTTTTTATGAAGATTGTCTTTGGAATAAAAAAAAAAAAAAAATTCAAATTTAAATGTCGATGTGACAGATACAGCTTATAATTATTTTAATGGTAATTATTACATTTTTAGATGTAAAATTTTATTCTGAACGAAAGTATATAACATATGTGGCACTTCGGGAAACGAAAACAGAAAAATATAAACAATAGTTCGAACAGATGACTAAATTATAGAAAGTGTAATGAATATCAACAGAACATAATTAATATTTTTTCTTATTGATGCGATCACATTTTCTAATATGTCGGGATTATAATATAATATACCTAATAATTTAAAGTGTGTTTCACTAAAAAAAATAAGTCGTATATGTCACATCGACATTTAAATTTGAATTATTTTTTTGTTGCTACAAACAGAAACTTCATCGAAATTTACATTGAATGAAGAAATTTATTTGCACCAGTCCAAGACTTATTCCAATATGTTTTGTAGCCCTGTACATGAATCTGACACTGGTTAAGTTTCTTGGCTCCTACTGTACTATAAGTATTTTGAAAAAAAACTGGAAATTACTTAAACCCCAGTGCAATTATACTAACACTGTATGTATACTGCTACAGGCAATTAATCCGCTACGTTTCCGTGGTGTAGTGGTTATCACATCCGCCTAACACGCGGAAGGTCCCCGGTTCGATCCCGGGCAGAAACACTAGTTTTTTTTGTTTATTTTTCATTAATCGTATCGTAAAGGCACATTATGATAAAAATATAGATATTTTGTATTGTAAATGATATATTTGTACTAATTTTATCGTGTTAGCTAACTTTCTGATGCACACTTTTTTTTACAATAAATAAAATAAATAAATTTCACTCTATTTTTTACATATATTTACTTTTTGGTCCTTTATTTTTTGGGTATCTTAAGAATTTTTGTTTTAATTTAATCATTTAAAATTCGCGCTAAATTTGGATGAGCCACGCATGCACGTCCTACAAAAGAAAGAAATTTGAACCCATTAACAAAGTAAAGCACGTTGGAGAGCTGCCGTTACAAAAGGATAAGCCATTCCAACCTCTTCATTCTATCTAAAAATTTTTTGTCACCTAACCAGCTAATTACGAAACAAAAAATTCAATTAGTTTTGAATAATATATGAAAGTCATAATATCCGTCTTTACCGTAATTAATGATGACAAGTCATAATTTCCGAGATGGGACAAAAAATTTCGGGACGAAAAGGAAACTTTTATGAATGGAGTTAGCGACGTATTAGGACAAAAGATAATTTAAAAGCACAGAGAAGTTCCCGGTGTTTTTTGACCAGCGTGGAAGTCTCATTAAAATGCGTAATGAGTTTTTATACTTTTAAAAAGAGTCGGGAATTGGGGTGTGGTACAACGTCACAATTTCATGGTTATTTTCTTTCAGAATATTCAGAATACCTTAGTTGCAATTATTGTAGATATGGAAGACACGCTCAACTCATCTAATAAGTATGCATGTTTAATATCCATTACAAGACGACTTAGCAAGAAATAGGTCTATTTAAATAGTTTGTAATTAATTAGAAAATAATATTCACACAATGATACATCGTTTTCTAGACTGTTATGGAGATCTTGCAACTTCTGTATTTTATTTATTTCTCCCATGACTTTTTTAAATGTTTTAAATTGGCGTTATTTGAAGACAGAACAGTATCCTAGATTATTTTTATAACCTTTGCTATGCTTGGATATTAAAAAAGTATTGTATTAATTCTTGCAAATGTCAATCTGCAATTATGGTGATACTTTTTATAAAACTTTTGAGCTCACTTCTTTCGTTCGAATTTAAATTATGCATACCAGAAAATTTCCCATAATTTTTTTATTTTTTATATTAATATACACGCTGTTACAAATTCGCTTCTCACTACAGGGATCTCGAAAACGGTAAGAGATACAATCTAGCTTAAATGGACAAAGTTGCGCGTAATCAGGGGACCAACATTATGCCTCTAGAAATCAAGGCTAACATGATTAGTTTTCGAAATATTTGAAAAAAAACAAAATTTTGGAAATCCGTTTTTGTTTCATTTCAGCCTTGTTTGAGGTGATATTGAAAAAAGAGGAACACTTTTTCATGGTCACTTTTTGCCTTCTATCGAATGGCATAATCAATTTTTATATCTAACGTTTCCTCTCATCTCCAGGACCATCATCAACTTCATTTTTTTAAATACGACCCTGGAAATTTTATTACATTTTTTGCAAACCTTCATGACCCCCAATACTGTACTGCCTCAGCCCGAACCAGATTCAGACGTTTTGTCTCGAAAAAATCATCTTTAGTGTATTCGTTTCAAATTTGGGGGTGGGTCGATTTGGGCGGTTTTGCCCCATTTTGTTTTTGCGATAAAAAATGTGAAAGAATTCCTGTAATATCTACTACCAAAAATGAGTCGATCTGACCCGAAACGGACCACCCACTCACCACCCAGTTTCCCTGTAACACCCCCGCAAATACTGGAAATACCGTCACTAGATAACAGTTTTGGGGAGATTCGGCGCTGTAAAACTGGATAACTCGCCTCGATCACCGTATCCTTGGGTTTTTGGGGTTGCTGATCACGAATCCGTGGTCCATTAGCCTCCACCAGATGTATTTCAAGGTCATTTGAAGGTCAAACTGAGAAAACGCTGATAAAAAAA
>NW_019416344.1:158177-160184 GCF_000390285.2 Anoplophora glabripennis | reverse complement strand
TGTAACGCGTGGTGGTAATAGTTTAAATAACTAGATGGATTTCACAGGGTCTAACGACACTTACAGTGTACGATAATTCAATAAACAAAAAAATGTAAATAAAAAATTTAGATAAATTTGGAACGAATACACTGAAGATGAATTTTTCAAGACAAAACGTCTGAATCTGGTTCGGGCTGAGGCAGTACAGTATTGGGGGTCATGAAGGTTTGCAAAAAATGTAATAAAATTTCCAGGGTCGTATTTAAAAAAATGAAGTTGATGGTGATCCTGGAGAGAGGAAACGTTAGATATAAAAATTGATTATGCCATTCGATAGAGGGCAAAAAGTGGCCATGAGAAAGTATTCTTCTTTCAATATCACGTCATACAAGGCTGAAATGAAACAAAAACGGATTTCCAAAATTTCGTTTTTTTTTCAAATATTTCAAAAACTAAACATGTTAGCCTTGATTTTTTAGAGGCATAATGTTGGTCCCCTGATTGCGCAACTTTGCCCCTATTTATCGCCACGGTAGCGCAGTCGGTAGAGAGTGCGGTGGCAAGCATTTCTAGGCCAGGCTTCCTATTCTGGTCCGGGTTCGATCCCCGGTGTCGGCACTGGCAATATCGATGGATAATGGGTGTTTGTCCGCGTTTTTTCAAGTGTAGCCCCCTTCCGCACAGCCTTTGGCTTTGGATTTGGGGGTTGTCTCATTTCTGTGGTGTGTTTTATGTTATGTTATGTTATTTAAGCTACTTCATACCTCTTACCGTTTCCGAGATCCCTGTAGTGAGAAGCGAATTTGTAACAGCCTGTAAATCGTTCTTTCTTTTACACAAGAGTTTCAGGGAGGTTAACGCCAATTGCGGTTATATTGTTGGCGTAGCATATTCTCTATAAACTACTCAGTGTCAGTCTGTATCGAAATATTAATTACTTGCTGCATTATAGATATAAATTGGCACGATATTAATGCATAACATAATCCGTATTTAATAGGACACAAATCAAATTCTGCCTAAGGTTAAATAAATTCATATTCGCTTACGTGAATATATGGCACGTAACTGTTAAACTGTTGGGCACAGATTTAAATGCCACCAGTGGTTTGATGTATGAATAATTCATATCTATGTATTTATTAGTTTTCGATAATTTAACAATCGTTTTAAACTGTGTTGACCAGTGCAGACACTGTTATTTATGAGTTTTCTGTTGTATGAGAATATTTGTTCAGATATTAATGTGACTACCCAAAAATGTTACCATTTTTTCCTAGATGGAAGGGCAAAAAAGATACGATATGTCTACTCATTAGCAATTAACAAACATCATACACGAAAAACTGACAGAACGAGGAACATTTAAAGATAGAAAGATAGACAGAGGAAGGGGTGCAAGTATTTTTCCCGAGAATGAAAAAGCTATTTTAAATTATTTTGAAGCATATACTCTTAACTCATTTAGGCAAGTATCGAGGGAACTTAATTCAAAGAAACAGTTTTCAGATTGGATGAGTTTCTGTAGAACTGAAGGGACATGTTCAAGAGAATCTTCATGGGATTTTATCGGGTATCTCAAAGTTGAGTAATTTATTTTAACAGCTGGTAGAACTCGCAAAAAGAGTCGATTTAGCAAAAATCGTTTATACAGGGTGTTAGTAAATAAGTGCGACAAATTTCAGGGGGTGATTCTACATGAGAAAATAATGGCAGTTTGCTTATAAACGTATGTCCGCAAATGATTCGTTTTCCGAGATACGAGGTGTCATAGTTGTTCTTAAAAACTGACGATTTAATTTATTGCTCTGAAACCGGTCGAGATATGCAAATGCAGTTTGGTGGGTTTTAAGAGGAAGTTATTGCGCATTTTTTGACACGCAATTAAGAATTGTATGTTCATCATTGGCGCGCGTACGGGTAATAATCTCAATTTTTTTAAAGAAAAAAATGGTACGCCACTGAGATATTACAAATTAAAAATCATTTTTGAATTCCTCGTTCAATTTGTGACAAAAAATCTCT
>NW_019416344.1:116758-157966 GCF_000390285.2 Anoplophora glabripennis | reverse complement strand
GTTTATTTTTTTTGCATCAAAACGGCGCCCCATACGAAGAAAAGGCGAGAGAGATTTTTTGTCACAAATTGAACGAGGAATTCAAAAATGATTTTTAATTTGTAATATCTCAGTGGCGTACCATTTTTTTCTGTAAAAAAATTGAGATTATTATCCGTACGCGCGCCAATGATGAACATAAAATTCTTAATTGCTTATTAAAAAATGCGCAATAACTACCTCTAAACCCACCAAATTTCAATTGCACATCTCGACCGGTTTCAGAGCAATAAATTAAATCGTCAGTTTTTAAGAAAAACTTTGACACCCCGTATCTCGGAAAACAAATCATTTGCGGACATACGTTTATAAGCAAACTGCCATTATTTTCTCAAGTAGAATCACCCCCTGAAATTTGTCTCACTTAGTTACTAACACCCTGTATAAAAGTTGCCAATTATTAATAATTATTAACAGAAAATTAAATTTAAAAACCTGATTGTATGTGTTACTATTTTCGACCACTGCATTGTAAAAACAAATGGTAAATAAATGGTAACAATTTTGAACAATTTTTGTTGAACAGGATTTTTCCTGTTCTCTTTTTTCTTTTTCTGCAACTTATATATAAACGATTTTTGGTAAATCGGCTTTTTTACGATTTCTACCAGTAGTTAAAATAAATGACTCAACTGTGAGAACACTCTGTATAAACTGATGAAGCTTTGTTTATAAAAAACTGTTATGGTCATAAGAATATCCGCAGAATATGCACTCAACTTCGACATAACTTTGGTATGAATATTTGTATGGCCTTAATAGATATGTATTTATTTGTTGTTTTACCACGGCGACAAATTTAAATTTTTTGGAAATTCAATTACATGAGGTGCTAGATGAATTGTCACTAGTTTTGCACGTGGTATCTTATCATGTTACTCTAGGAGTGAGGAGATAGCTGAATGAACATGAGTCACTGGACGGGCAGACACTACGATACCTCTGATCAATGGCCTCCAAAATCACAGGACTTGAACCACATTGACTTTTTTATTTGTGAATACTTTAAAATTATTTTACAGGCTCAACCAGTGGCTAACGCGCAAGAGCTTATGCAAAGAATTATAAAATTTCGCAAATAACATAAGAAACTTCCCTCAGATATTCGCAAGTGCTGAATTTAAAATGCGCAGAAAGAAACAAGCCTGCATTAAACAGAATGACAGTCATTTTTAGCAAATTTTGTGAACAATTTTATACTTGATTGTTAGCTAAATTAAATGAACTTCAATTTAGAATTGTTTATATGTATGTAATATTCTGTGAAATATATAGCTTATTGCTAAGTGGCCAGCTACTAGTACATTATATTAGATTATCAATTTTTATGATAATAAAATAAATAATACAGTTTGGCAATGTCATCAATAATTATTATTTAGTCAATTTGAATAAAACATGCCTTACATTTTCAAAAAAAAAAAAAATGGAAAGTAAGTTTCATTTTATACCAAAAACACAAAAACTAAGATATTCTAACTTTAGGTTTAAAATTATATCAAAATACCCTCTTCGTTTTGGAACGGAGAGTCCTTAATGATTCCTTCATATTCTGAATTCCCTTTTTTTTTTAAATAAACGTATATTAGTCTTATTATTTTAGTTATGCTTAGAACATAGCTTAAGACTTACTTTGTATATATATCTATTAAATTTAGTACATCTAATGTTACTCTGAATTTGCAGGATTACCTTCATACAGCCAGTCCGGTATTCCGTTGTAGACGATGTCAGGTTTTCCAGTGAATGTCAGCCTTGTGTCTGTTTCGTCTGTAGGGGAGCTTCTGTGGTAGATGTCGTTATTAAAAACTATTACCAATGACGTCGTATCGCCCAACCAGCTGACGTATTGAAGTCGTTCTGGCTGCGCTTTGGGGGACGCCTCCAATCTAACTGGAATGTGGTGACTGAAACAAAGGGAATATTTTTAGGGATTCCTCCAGAAATGTAACACTGGAAAACGCGTTTGTGTCTATTTACCTCAACTGTGAAAGATGGTTCGAGATATCTTGAAACATGACTTGAACGGTCGTAGAAAAAATGATTAAATATTTTTAACATTGGTTCATGGAGAAAGAAAAACATGTAGGTGTAGATATTTTTATTAATTTTCAAGAAAAAAATGTACTGTTATTTTGTAGATACCTAGAACTGTCGTACTGTCTTCCAAGTTCTTTTGATATATTGAAATATTTAAACATTAGTTTTGGGGAGATACAAATATTAAACGTCATCCTTTGACTCACGCAGTCATAAATTGATTCAACTGGTTAGGCATTGAAGACCAGTTGAAGACAAAAACACCAAATTTGACACAGTATAGTTTTTAGCAAAAATAACCTAAGAGCAATGAATGGATGAGATAATTTACAGTTCACAGTTTTCGAAAGCACATTAACCATAACTTCAGCAAAGCAATTTTGAGGGAGTTCTTTCCTCACCGTCATGGATTTTGGGCTTTTACTCGTCGCTAATTATATATTTAAAGGAAAAGGTCAATGGACATTTTGATGGGAAATAGTTCATATCTACATGCAAAAAAAATTCTCTCGCGTCAAATGATATACAAAAAACGCGTTTGAAGAATTTGTAATTAAATTAGGTATGAGGATTTACCAATGTCCGAGGGTTATTTTTTAAATAGGAATATTCTGTTTATTAAAGTGTCAGATACCTGATACATTGAAAATGTTAATATGTAATTATTCAAAGAAACATTTTGCTTTCTTGCTGCCACAAATAGGTCTCCTTGTTTCCACATATTCTTTAGGATTGTTTCATCAGGTAGACATTTTGAGACAACAGTGTCAAAAGTATTGAACATGATAAGTAGAACAAAAACAATTATTTTTGATCTGTTGACGTTTTTGACCCAATCATTTGAAAATGTTATTTTTAGATATACAGAAATTAGATATATTTTGCATATCTAGATTTCTGGTATCAAAAAATATTGCTTCATATCAGGTGATAAGATTTTAAAAATTTGAATAGTGTTAAAATATGTAGGGTAAAAAGTTGGATATTCTTGTTTATTGTAACGAATGAAAAATTCTGAATTTGTCACAACGTTGTTACTAATAATAAGTACAATAAAATATTTTTGCAGGTTAGTAAAAAAGATCCGCTCTAGTCAACATATGAAACTGTCATTATTTAAAAAAATATATTGGCTCTCATTTCTTGAAATTTGGATTGATTCCTTCTATCATTGAACCTGTTTCTAGTGTTTGTTTGGAGAGATAAAATTTATGGTGAGCTAGACACGCCTGTAAAACAAATATCACTTTTTGTTTACTTATCGTATAAACATGGGTGGATACGTTGGGAAATTGTATGAGAAATAAAAAGGAAGCCTAGAAGGATGTAATTAGAGATCTGTGTTGATAGCGACGACTTGTCTTCCTGACTACACCCTTATTTTCAAATGACTGCTCAAGCACCTTATAGAAAATACCAATTCTCTAATACAAATATAAGAGTAGGTAGTAGATATGGGTAGAAAGACGGAATACCTGATGCACTAGATGTAGGCAAAATAGTACTTGGAAATAAGCTGAAACTTATTTCGTTAATGTCAGTGAGGCTAACACAATCAAAATATTTGTAAGCTTCCGGTTCTTGATAAATTCTTCCTTTAGATAATTAAACTAGACAAAAGTCAGATAAATTAAGTTTAGAATAACAGAGATGCCTCAAGGTTCGGTACTTGTACCCTTGTTGTTCATTACTTTCGTAAATGACATATCTAATATTGCTAATCTGGAAAATTTGACATTATTTTTATATAGACAGGAGGTGACATTACGTGGATATCGAACAAAAGAACCAATTCTGTGTCTTTAAGATAATCTTTCAGAAAAAAATGTTATTTAACCATTTGTATCACTACGTATGAAGAAGAAGTTGTTCGTCCATAAGATTATTATAATTAATAGTGCCTCTTTATTAACTTGTAACATTTTTATTAAGCCTTTTCGTACCTATAACTACTCATATGAAGCTTTTAGTTTAAAATGACTTTCCTATCACCTATTAAAAGTTGGCGGCATATTTTAGAAAAACCCTGTATATTTTTTTTTACCGAATTTGTTTATATGTATTATGTTTACCAATAATAAACTAAACCAGTAATATCAGAAAATAAACTTTGTGTAAGATTCGATTTTTTAATCAACTGTTTGGTTGTATCGTGCGTAGTTCATTTTTACAAATTTTGCATGCTAAATTGTCCATAATTACTCCTAGCGCGTGATATATTATTGCGTTGTATACCGAGTGGCTAATTTATCGTAACATAAATATTCAAGACATCTGGAATACAGAACTAAACTTGATAAATTTCTCTCAGATATGTTAAGATTGCAACCCTGCTGCATTTTGCTATTGCACGCGATTTCCGCTTGCCGTTTATTTAACAGATAAGTAATACTCGTCTGCCGTGTATAAGTGCATCCAACATAAAAAGAGAAAATTATGAGGTACAGCAATTAGGCCCATAAATTTAAAGTCCGTTTTATACCATTTTTATCAATTTCCTACAATCTACAAAAACGTTACCGTTGATTGTTTAAGTAAGTTTTCTTTAACAACGTTTTAGCTATTACAAGAGTTTTCATCTCTTCTTCTAGTATAAAGGTAAATAATCATAGGACTTCTAACTTTTCAGGGTATCCCATTTTTTACTGTTTATTGAAGGGAAAATATTAGCTCTGAAAAAAAATCAGCACATGGTTAATGTCTGCGATTTTATTGTGAACTAAGAAACTTTCTTATGAAAAGGGGCCGGAATTGTAATAAAATATATTGTCAGAAAAATTATTTTAAAAAGTAATAATTTGATGCGAATTTTAATATTGAAAATCGACATATTTGCGAAACTTTAATTTAATAATACCATGCCGTATTCATCTAGAAGCAGAAGCTGCATTTTTGGGATTATTTCGGCCAAAATTTAAAGAAATATACGACAAGGAATACTCGTTATTCAAAATTTGGAATACAGATAATGCGGTACAAACAAACTCGGAAGTAGACGTCACTACTTCGAAGTGCTTTAGAGGACAGAAAACCAACAAAGTAGTTGAAGAATACATTGAAGATTTTCTTCAAGGGCTAGCAAGGGCTTCTACTGCTTGTTTAATCAATTAATAGAAGATTAGATTTATTTATTTAAATTTTTAAACTATAATTATTTTATTTCACTAGTGACTAAAAAAAATTAGCTACTATTGAAATTTAATTTAGGTTTCTAAAAACCAACCTCTAAAACATATGCGACATTTGAAAATAAACAGAGATTATGGGTGAAGTTAAAGGAGGACAGGATCTCTCTCCTCTAATCCCTAGAAATATTCAAAAAATAAAAATATTTTTTTATTAACTATACGAATCTGTGGAAAAAGGTTTATCCCCATCGCGGGCAAGTTCCTGGCAACGCCCATGATGGAGATGATTAAGGTGTGCCACAAACTCACTTTTTTAACTGTTTTGAAGTGTAATTCATGGATGCCGAGAATCGAAGAGTTATTCTTTTTTTCGTGTTTCATTTTATGAGTAACTGTTTACTTCTGTTCAGTCCTGTGGTTACTGTTAATTTTAAATATTTGTTATAACGTTTTCGTTTAAGGAAAGTGATATTGTACCATAGAGTAACTGATGCATAGAATTTTTGTTATAAGGAACAAATTTTCTGAAATTTATTTCTGGCACATCATGAAACAACAGATCTTTAGAATATTTGAATAAAAATACAGATGTTTAGTTCCCCGCTATTATTTATAATAAGTTATGAATTATACTAAACAAAGTTAAAACAGTTTAAAAATTTTTATAAAATAGTAGCAGTTGATACACATAAATGTCATTATTCCACTTATATTAATTCTGTATAAGTAACCTGCCCCAACGCTATGAAACCTTTTTCATGAAAACTTCTCGGTGGATGTCTATTCCTACAGAATATTGACTTCATGGGCAAAGATTAGCATATATTTACATTTAAATTATTGCAGGATTCCAAAATCCATCTAAAATCCATCAAGGATTTCAATACATACGTAGCCTAATGGTCGTGAATTTCTCAATCTCGGTCTGTATACTCTTCATAAACATGAACAATTTAGAACATTTAAAATGGACTTACATATTTTTATTTCATGTGACAATTATTATGTTAGTACTTTTTTTCCAAATTTAGGAACCTAATAGTTAGAACAAATATATAAAATATACGTATTTTGTTCAGTAACTTATGCGTCAGTGTACATTTTATATATTTTTTTAGTTTTTATGTGTCAATATTAATGTTTTATATATTATATTTTTTAAGTTTAATAAGTTGCCGTATAATTACTTACATTGCTACTAAAATTTACTGACATATCAAAGAAATTGTTAAAACTTATTGACAACCTCTGGAATTATTTCCGAGTTACATATTACAAAAAAAGTGTACTCCACTTCTTTGTCCCATTTTTTTAGTACACAGAAAAATTGGTTGTTGAATTTTAGGTGACCATCAGTTACGCTCATTGTCAGTATTAATTACCGAAAAGTGTATTTTTCATTGTGAAAAATTACCGAACAAATGTGTTTAAGTGAAGTCATAGGTGGATAACTATTTTTTTAATTGTGGTATGAATCAAATAAAACTTTATGTTAATATCAGCACAATTTTTGTAAAAATATGTTTGTACAAAAACATTGCTATGGACTTTCATTTTTAAGAAAAAGATCCATAGATGTTTTCAAATTGCGTGTAACGAGATATAAAAATGTAAAATTTCTATTGAAGCTTTCGCCAGTCAAATATCATTTGGGGCAATTCGAAATCCGTGATATACGGTTTCTCCCGAGGGAGAAAATTCGTACAGGAATAACTTTTCATCTCATTTATGCTTCATGAATTGTTTTTGGTTTAATGTCAGGACCCTAGAGATAAATTGTGGAGTGAAAATGCGGAAGGGGGCTGAGTGCCAAAATATCCTTTTCGGATTATTAAGGGAAGTGCTGATAGAAGACAGAAAAGGGTGTTTATATACTTAGCTTTATTGATTACCTTGGTTCAATGTTAATCAGTGCGTAAAAATGAGAAATCAATTATATAGAATGTTGACATAATTTGCAGGACCAATGACATTTTTATAATATTGTACAGGATGATCCTTAATCTCTTTTTTACTGCGATTTACGTAGAGATATTTCAATGGGTTAAAAAGTAATATAGAACTGAACAAAGATTTTAAAAGATATAGATTTATAAAAAAAAATGATATAGGAACCTATTAAAATATTTTCAGTTCAACTTCCGAGCTCATGTTCATATTCAAGTACGTTTTCCTTGTATCTTTTTAGAACCATGCATCAGGAGTCTAAAGTCATTGATTTTCGAGATGCAAGCTGTTGAAATTGTAAAAAATATCACATCTCAAATATATCTGAAGATGCTGAACGAAGATTAATAAATCTAGGGTTAGTAATTTAACTAATTAGGCTAGTTTTTCTCATCTAATACATTTACTTATCAGTTAGTCTGAAAACGGCGTTCTTTCAGCATTGATTTTAATTTCGGAAATAAGAAATAACAGCTAGGAGCCAGATCTGGCGAGTAAGGAGGGTGAGGGAGGACAGCAATTTGATTTTTGTCATCAAAACTGACGAATTGACAAAGCTGAGTGTGCAGGTGAATTGTCATAGTACAAGAACCATGAGTTGTCTCGCCACAATTCTGGCCACTTTGTGTGAACCATTTGTAAAACGCCTCGATAATACACACAGTTCACTGTTTCACTTTCAGCCAAGAATTTAAAATGCACAATTCCATTAAAGTCGAAAAAACAGTGACCATTACTTTGACATTGGACTGAGACTGACGTGCTATCTTGGGGCGTGCCAATCCGTTCTGATGATTGAAGTTTTATCTCTATGACGTAGTCGTAAAACCAGCTTTCGTCTCCTTTGAATGATTGTTATATCGTCGAAAACATTCATTTCAAAAACATTCCAACAAACATTCACACGATTTTCTTTCTGTTGTTCGATCTTCAAACGATGAGAAAATTTTGCTCCAACTCGATGCATGTTTAATTTTTCAGTCATAACCCAATTGATCTAACTACCAATTTCTCTGACAGTCAGTTGGCTATTTGCATGTACCAGATCTTTCATCTTCAACTGACTGACGACCACTTTTAAATCGTAACCATTCGTAACATTGCCTACGACCCAGATGATCATATCCGTAAGCTTGTTTCAAAAGTTTAAACGTTTGATGATAAAGTTTTCCCCAGTGTCACGCAAAGTTTTACATTGCATCGTTGTTCCAGAAAGTCGCACATTTCAAAAATCGTCACTAATACTTAAACACGTTACACTCAAAATAACAATATCATGAAAACTAATAAGATATCAACAATCCAAGAACTTGTGGTTACAGAGGAGGTTATGACAAAAGTAAAGACAAACAAAAATTCGCTGAATTAATATACAAATACTAGTGGGAAAGATTCCAGGAAGCACTCTCGTTAAAAAACTAAAGTTTTACAAAGCTGATTTTTTGGAAATACAATCAGTAGTGAAAGTTACTTCTCTTCTTAACGAATTTGATTGTATAAGTTACTATTTCTTTAAATGTAACATTGGCTTACCACATAGTTGAATAAATCGAAAATAACTCCAAAATTCGTTTCACAGAAAATATTTACCAGTATTTTTTGTTCCAAATTCTATTTTAAATAAAATGTAACTATCAAAAGTAGAAAAAAATTATATCAGTTCGCCCTTTTTCTGAAGATCTTCAGCGAGTTTTTGAAGACTAGAGGGCTATAGAGTAATTCTGAAAACGGATTCGGATCCAGGAGGTAAAATTACGTCGAAAAACATGTGTCACGTGTTAAGATCCCGTCACCCTAAATTTCTCCATTTTACTGAAAATTGTTAGCGATTTCCTGAAGATATTCAGCGATTTACAGAAAACTGAAGGGTGATGAAGCAAAACAGACTATGGATTCTTGCTCAGGAGACAGGAAACCATATGCCGCATGTAAAGTTCACCTAACTTAACACAATATGAGCATGTTTCAGTAAAACGCCTGATTGTCAAATTTATGAACAACTTTAAGAATTTTGTTAATGATTCATGTTTTAAATATAAATGTTTCTTTTCCTTGTAAAGGAGATAACTTGCTTCTATTTCTTTGGATATATCTTAAAGATAATCAAAATTATCTTATAAAAAAACTTATACTCAAGTAATGTCAAGTTGTTAAAATAAGTTATTTTTCAGATAAGTATAGTTTACTCATAAATAGAAGTAACAACGAGCTAATTAAGAAATTAAGTACATTTGGAATAATATTCAATTAATTATGATATAGGTTTTATGTTTTTAAATGAGTGCAAGGAGATATATGCCACGTAAGTTGCTTCTACGTTTGTACACGAACAGCTTCAAATATTTAGTTTGTATGCAATTTCTGTAGTACTAAACATAAAAAAGGATACGTAGGAACATTTCTTATAAAAATGTGCCAGAACATAAACTTTTGGTAATGTTTAGAAAAATATGTACAGGGTGTCCCGAAATTCATGCAACAAAATTTGGTCACAGATTCTTAGGGCAAATTTAAGGGACCCGTATTTTTCATTTTGTGGCCCACTCTTTCGGAGTTACAGCCCCCGGAAGTCCGCCCCTAAGAATACTTTTTTTTTATATCTCAGAACCCTGTTGTACGAGAATCACTAAATTTGGTACACAGGGGTTTTATGACATGTGGAATCTGATGGTGCAAAGTTTTTTGGCGGGGAATCCCCTTAAGACAATTTTTGGTGGGCCCCCTTGTCTTTGGAGCCAAACAAATTTGGTCGCATATTTAAATTTCTTAAAAATTATCAATTCACTAGAAAGCCATTAAATTTAGAAACTTTTTTGTCTCTTTATACTTTTTTCGTAAAAGGCAATGTTTTCGAGAAAAATGTCAAAATGTGATCGAATGCATATCGTCATTCGCCATTTTCCTCAAAAACATTGCGTTTTACGAAACAAATATCAAGAGACAAAAAAGTTTCTAAATTTTTCTTTCTTTCTAGCTAACTAATAATTTAAAAAAATCAAATTTGCTACCAAATTTTTCTGGTTACAAAGACAAGAGGGGCCACGAAAAAGTGTCTTAAGGAGGTTTCTCGCCAAAAAGCGTAGCACTGTGAGATTCCACATGTCATAAAACCCCTGTGTACCAAATTTAGTGATTCTCGTACAACATGGTTTTGAGACATAAAAAAAACTTCTTAGGGGCAGATTTCAGGGAGCTGTAACTCCGAAAGAGGGTGCCAGTTGGCAAAAAGAAAAAAATACGGGTCCGCTAAATTTGTCATAAGAATCTATGACCAAATTTTGTTGCATGAATTCCGGGATACCCTGTATAACTAACAAATTTTGGATTAGATGCAAAATGCATGCAAAGGGATAGGTACTTACTACAAATATTTGTTTCAGAAGGAACATTGGCAAAATTGTAAAATTGTTTTCAAATACGGTTATTTCCTGTAATCAGAAAATAATTTATTATGTATTTGTATAGATTGTTTCGGAAATGTGTAAAAAACTTAGGGATTGATAAAACAGAAAAAATGTCGATTTTCTCCTATGGACTATAGACTTATCGTATTTTTTGAGATACTTATCTTTTCCAAAAACAGTTATAGTATTGAAATAGGAGAAATTATTTACTGTAAGCACGACAATAATGTTAATTTTTGACTATCTGCAAAACGTCGTTAACTACTGTATTTCCCTGTGACACTTTGTAACATACATTTTTTGAGGTTAGGTTTTTTTTACAATGAATTTTATATACTAAAATGTACATTTTTATTTTACTCAAGAAGGTACTCTTGTCAGAATCCTTGAAAACTCACCACCTTTGAGAAAAATGCAATTGACCCAAAGTAAATCAGCTTTTAATCTTTAATATACAGGATGTCTAGTAGCAATAGACCATACTTCAAGGGTAGCTTTCTTGAATGGAAATAAACCGAATTAGATGAAATCACCTTATTACAAGTTTGCTTCTTTAAAAAGTTACAGACTTTCGGTGTGAAATAAAAATACTTTTATTCTTTCTTTACTATCGGTCCTTAATACAGCCAGCGATCTCTAGTAAATGGTAAAGACTAACAACAGTTATGTATTTAGCACTCTCAAAATCTTGTACCAAATTTCAATAGAAAACGTTGTTTTATGGAAAAAATATCGGTAAAATTCTATTTTAAAGAAATCACCAATAACAGTTTTAAAAACAAAGGACGATAGGAATGTGATACATATGAAAAACTCATCTCATTTTTTATGCTTATCTTTAATTTTTTGTACTCATTTTCGGAACATCGTGTACTTTTTTTTAATCCGTACTGTACATCTTAATCACATATAAGTATTTGAATTAAGTATATTAATTAATAGTAGTTCGACTATTTCCTATATGTTCTCTTCATTTTAATTTAACTGTTAAATTGGAGAATTTAAAGAAAAATATATGGTTGTAGTTATTATTGCTTAAGGCTTTTTTCTGATGTTTAGGTTAATCTTATTGAAAAGCGAAAAAACCATTTGTCGACACATTTTCGTGTCGACGAAAAAATTTGCAAAAATTCATAGTTATGTTAGTAGTTTAGTGCAAAAAGGGGCAAGCAGAGGATGTGTATGTTACATAATCGTCAAACATCACAAGTGTTTAAACCTTGTATGATTGTCCTCGTGCAGCATCGGTTTCTCACATAATATTAGTTGTTTGTAATGTCTGAAAATTATTAAACACAGTGTTAATTGCCGGAAAAACAGCAACATTGAAAATGTAATAAAAAAAGAAATGAATAGCAAAAAGCCGGACACATAGTATTATTAATAAAGTCTCATATGCGTGTTGTAGAAAAAGGCACAATTTTAGAAATGAGCAGTATATACAGGGTAGTTCGAATGTTATTTAAGAAACTTGACTACCTGACAAAACTAATAATTAAAAAAAACGTCGCTTCAACCTTTGAGGAAGTTTGATAAGAACACTGCTAAGTTTCCTAAGATTAGAGTTAAAAAATAGCAATACATTTTTGGCGCAGAAATTTTGATATTTCTAGTCCTCAAAAAATCGGTTTTGACTAACTTGATTTGATTTTGATTGATGGATTTTTATTACTTCATTTAAAATCGATTTGTAAGTGAATACTTTTTGTTGATTTAGTTTTGTTGATTGTTGATTTATTCAACTCCGTGGTATGCTTATTTTAAATTAAAAATAATAAAATGAAAATTAGCTAATAACTCATTTTGCTGATAAAAAAGGAACATATAATTTTTTCTCAGCATTATCGGTAATTTTTTTAACATATTTTTCCAATATTTGAGTCTCAACAACGCAAAAATTCTGGACTTTTAGTGAAATTGTTTCTCAATTTCTCCGCTATTGGTTGATATTTGTAGGCTAGCTCAGCGAATTTTTTCTTCTAAATAGGTAAATTTGGCCTAAATTTCATTAGACCATATTAAACATCCACAGAAATATTTGAAAAAATATGAAATAGGATTTTTTTTTATTTCAACACTGTATCTGGAAATGAAAGTTTTTACGCCTCATGTTCTTAAAAATGTGTTGTTTAAATTAGTTGTTCTCCCACCTAATTATGTTTCCGAACAACGTGTATTTTGAGTAAAATGCTTTTTTATTTTCAGTGATATCTAATGAACAACAAATTTTTTGTACGCATTTTTTATTAGTTTTGATTAAAACTACTTAATTAAAAACAAACAGTTGCACTGCTGGAGGTATTCTTTTATAAAAATATACAACCATATTTTTGAATATAAAACATCGTGCTCATAAAACAATGGTAAAAGCACAATTAAAAATGCTTTGTAGGCTAATAATTAACTTTTGTTATGTGGAAAATTACCACTAGGCAATGGACAAGCAGAGAATTACCTATGCAAATGCAATTATTTGGTCATACGATTTGTTCCTTTGATATTGTAATTCTGTTATTTTTCCTTATTGCATATTTTAAATTCATAAACTACTTTGATGAGAACGTTGAGAAAGTAATGGAGGAATGTGTACACTTTGATACAAACAGATATAGATGAAATTTATATGAATTGAAATGTATATTATTGGAATTGGTGGATTAGCCTGAAACAACAAACATTGTTCTCGTATGTGAGCGAAACCGACGCATATTGGTCTGTTATTTGATTGTTGGTAGATAATTATTTGTTAATATTCTGCTCTGTATAATCAAATAGTAATTAACAACTTACATTATTGCGAATGATTGTAGAAGTTATTTTATTAATATATATTGAAAGGCTTACGTTTTATTTCTTGTTTCATTTAAAATGATGACAATGTGCCATGACAATCGAATTTTCTAAGCATGTAAACGTACATGTATCAAAGAAATTCAACTGAAATTGATTTCACGCGAACATTTTATGTAGATATATGGACGGAAACCCTAGAAATCATAAAATATAGCCTACTAAAGTATGATCTAACAAAACACGTACCGCTATATATCAATGGAAGATGAAATACTCACTCTTTACTGACGTCATAGATGGTGTAGAGTGCCGTGAAGGATTGTCTGAATACCTGGAAAATGAATGTCTTATTAGAATATAGCACCGTTTAGTTGTGGTGTAATACATTTTCATTTAGCGACCTAGGCTTTGTTTCCTATTACTTTGGTCTACACTGTTGGGCTGCATAAAGTTACTAAGTTAAATATAAAAATATGCATGGAGGCAAGGTTTCTATTTATAAGAATTACTCCTGTAAAAAAGGAAGCACCTTTGTTTGAATTAATTTTCGTCGTTTCATTTTACTTATATACTTATTAGATGTACCTGTATTTGATGACGTGAGTGGGTCTTATCTGAAATGATGAATCGTCTATCAGCGTTTTTTATTCTCTACAATAACGATGAAACGGACATGGTTTGACTATTACTTTTTCTAAAAATGTGCAAATTTCTCATAAAATCATTTGTCCTCTGGAAAAGAATATAATAAAATTCGTTTTGTGCTGCTTCGAAGGTATATACAGATTTCAAAATATTTTCGGTGAAATGTATTAAATAGTTATTCAAGCCTAGCTTAATATTTTTCCTAAAATTCTCTTCTGATGAAGACATCAATATCTAAGGCGGATATCCACTTGTGGCAATCCTCCGTAACCTAACAACGAACATGTTACGGTCTGTTGCAAAAGGTGACACGGTTCGCTGCGAAAGTATGTGTGGTTTTGGTTGTATTATTCATTCCGCAACGTAACAAAATAAGGTTACGAGACGACACAGGAACATACACTCGCAGTATGAACCTGACTGCAATAATGGATTCGTCACTGCAATTGCAGTTAGCAGCAGCGTCATATATTTTTATTCATCATACAATTTTGAAGAATAAGAAACGGAAATCACTTGAAATCTTTTCTTTACTCGACTCCATGGCACAAACACAGAAAAACACACTCTTCCTAGTCACTGCAGAAAACAGACTGACCCCAGACCATATACAAAAGACTGACGAAACAAAAAATAAGACAAAATTACATGTGCAACAGGCAACGTTACGGCCAAAAAGGTAACCCCGCCTCAACATGTGGCAGAAATTACTGTTGCACCCCTTTGATGCGACGGCTAAAAACCGACAACTGATGGTTCGTCCCGGATTAGTTACGCGTGTCAAATTTGTTACACGTACCATGCAACAATTTTCCGTCTCCACTAGGTGTAACGTAACATAGTCTGTGTTGCGTTACGGGGCATTTGACACAAATGGATACCCGCCTTAAGTATGCTAAAAAGTAACTTCAAAAACAAGCTATTAATTAATTACGCAGGCACACCAGAAAAAAGTCCAAATCCAAGAGACCCACATATAATTTCCGAAGAAATCGATGCGATCCTATTGTCAAAATTCATGAATTGCTGATGAATTTCGGAGAAAAGAATTTTGGATGAAAACGCCCAATTATGGATCAAAACTGACTTCTTCCTAAATTTTGTACAAATATACCATATTCGTAGTGTTTTGAGGTGCTGAATACGATGCCATTAATAAAATTTACCCATGACCTCAATATTTCTCAGAAAATCCACTATTTGCATGAAAACTTTCCCAAACATGGGTCAAAACTGATTTTTTCCTAAATTTTGTCCTAATTTCCTAATTTTCGTAGTATTTTGAGACATTGAAAACGATGCCATTAATAAAATTTAGCTATGACCTCGAAAATTCTCAGAAAATCCACAATTTGGGTGAAAAGTACGAAAATTATATAAGTATTTGAACAAAATTTAGGAAAAACTTAGTTTTGGATTATATTTGGATCAGTTTTCACTCAAAAATTTCACTTTTCTCCGGAATTCATCGGCAAGTCATGAATTTTAACTACATGATCGTATTGAGCGCATCGATTTCCGTCGGAAATGATATGTGGGTCTCTTGGGGTTGAAATTTTTTATCTGTGCCTGTGTTTTTAATGATGTTATAGGAAATGACTATTTAAAGTTCCATCCAGCATTGATTTACATCTGTAATATCCAATGAACATGTTGCATATAACTTAAATCTTAAAAAATTATTATTAATGAAAGGAACACATATTGACAAATTTAAATAAATAATGTACTCCTAATAATGTCTCTTTACTTGTATCTAACGTCTTCTCTTAAAAAGTTGCGTAGTGATCCATAACAGATGTTGGTGTCAAAGGTTTAATCATAATACAGCTTTAGGAGAATTTTTAAACTTAATTTGAATTTGTTAATACTTCCAAGTGAAGTATAAAAGCCGATATTAAGAATGTGTAACAAAAAAATGTTTTTGGTGTTTAGAAATCTAAAATAATAGGACATTTCCAGTTACTAAGAAGTATTCCTCAATTCTGGCCTATGATTGCTATCTTAATAAATGCTGGCATCTAAACAGAGGTAATTAAGATGCTGTAAGTCATAAAATATAATTTTTGCAGCTGCAAGTTCGCCAAACACATGACGTTTCATCAATCTATAATACCTCCATACAATTGGCCATCCATAATTGACAACTGAAGTTGAAAACTGAAATTTTGTTTTACCAGCATGTGATTTATATGTTTTATTTATTATTTTGAAATGAAATGAAAAACTCTCATACTGAAAAAGGCAGACAGATGCAAAATACAAAATTCATATTCACTATGTATCATGCACATCAAAACGTGTTGACATTTCGAAAATCAACCTGTTCTCGTCTTCTGTGTTTCAAATTACTCTCTGAACTTAGATTCTTGTTAGCTACAAATACTAAAAAATGAATTACTTAAGTACCTAGTAATAGAATAAATATCATATGATATCTCTACCTATGGAAATAGGCAAAAGCAAACACATTTACAATGTTAAAAATATTTAAAAACGAAAAAACGGAAACAAATAGATTTTCGAAACCAGTTTTTGAAGTGCGCGATATATAGTAGTGTATTTTGTATTTGTTTTCTTTTTTCAGTGTACAATTTTTTATCAGGCACAATTATTTTCATAAAAAAATAATCCTTGACTGATACTTTTGGCGTGATGGTTTATTATTAATTTTTTAAATTTTGTTCACATGTGGCATAATATCTAACGAATAAAGAAAAAAAAAAAAGAAAATTAAAATAAGTAACTTTAGCAATATTGACGAAGTTAGCTTAAAAAATAATAAATTAAAAATGTTATTTGATCTGTAACTTTTAAAGAAACAAAATTGTAAAGCGATTTTCAATGAGAACGATATGATTTTAAATTGAAATAAAATTAAAATTATTTCAGATACAACCAAACTTTTTATATTATCTTAAAGTACAGTCAATAACATTTATATTTTGAATAACACATCGCTTAAATGTCTATCTCGACTTCATCTCGTATGAATTCGATGTACCAAATTTTCAATAAATCGGGCGTGATCTGACGAATGCAGCATGCAATGTTCAATTTTTATGCATCGAGTGTTTATGGTTTGTCTGCATAGACCTTAGAGTTCAAATAGCTCCAAAAGAAGTAATCTGAAGGAGTTAAATCACAGCTTCTTGGAGACCAGTGAACAGTAGCATTCCTTGAAATTATCCTTTCGTCAAACTTTTCTTGCAATACGTCGATAGTTTCATGAGCAGTGTGACATGTGGCACCGTCTTGCTGGAACCACATATCCACCAAATCAAGTGGATTTTGGAAAAAAAATGGTCCGATAATACCACCATACCATAAACCACACCATACAGTTACCTTCAGCGGATACAAAGGCTTTTCCTAAATCTGTTGGATTGTCTTCACACCAAAAACAATTTTGCTTGTTAACTATCCATTAAATCAAAAATGAGCTTCATCTGAAAAAATATTTTTTTTTCGCAAAATTTGGATCCCTTTCAGTTATTGTTCTAAACTTCAAGTAGCAAATTATCGGTGCTGACGATGGTCCAATGATTTAAGTTCTTGGGTCAAAACAATCTTATAAAGGTGTAAATTCAAGTCTTTTTGCGAAATCTGCCAAGTTGTCGTAACATTAATTATTGTAAGCCTTAACTGTTACGCTCTACGAGGAATTGATAAATTTGGATCCTCTGCAACGCTAGCTCTTACAGCAGCAATATTCTCAACAATTATGGCATTTCAACGTCTTACTGGTGTTTTTATATTGTGAAGAGTAAAATTATTTTCTAATGTCTCAATAATGCGACGAGTGGCAAGCAAAGAAGGGCGATTATTTGACCAAAGTTTTCTCGAAGAGCGGCGATAAGTGTTCATAAAATCTTTGGATAATAACCAAACGTTCTTGAAGCGCGTATTTAGCCGTATTAAATTGTTAGTTTACTGAACATAAATGACAACTAGTGACAGACAGGTATAACGTTTCAAAATCATATCATTCTTATTGAAAAACCCTTTAGTAAACGCAGTGGCGACTCTTGATTTCCATAACAGGGAGGGCGGAAAAATTTAGATATAAAGTATTGAAAAAAAAATCAAACATAATTGGTTAGTTTTATTTTAAGTACTATTGAATGTACTCAACTTACTGAAAGTCCATTCTTCTGCTTTTCTCCGAAATAAACTATTCAGGTCAATTTTTCATTAAAGTTTGGTATTCTCGCACCATTGATTTTTACAAGTGCTACAATCAACAGAGCCAAACTGCATAGTAAATACGCGTTACTCCCACTTGACCTTTCACTGCTACACGACTGTAACCATAACCGCCGCTGTAAACACTTTACAGAAGTTGAGGCGAGCTACGAGACCACGTATTCAGTGTTTTGCAAAAATTTAACATTTTCTTTTTAATTTGTTTCGTGAGGCTAATAGATTCAATTAGATATGTAAATAACATTGTAAACTAAATTCTAAATTAATTTTTTTTACTATAAAAATTTCTAGGGGAGCCTCCCCCCACACAAGCCGCCACTGACTAAACGTTACTGATTTAAATTGGTTAATTTACAAGCAAACAAGCTACTCTTGAAGTATGACACAACATTTCAATTATTTTTACACTAATTCATCTCTTGTGCATGCAATTGGGGGTTATTACTATTTAACCCTCACCGCTGACAACTAATTACAGGATTATATTTCGCCTGTGAATACTTTAGTGCAACATAAAGAGATAATTAACCTCATACATATTTATAGTTGAATTGCAGAACAGCACTAGCAAACACTGAATCTGCAGCAAATCCTGAAATTGCTAGGCGAAATTTCATTTTACCGCTGAACGGACAATAAATTCAACAAGCATGTGTCCTGCATATCAAGCGGAATATGCAAACACTATAAACGTAACTATGTTGGTATTAACTTTGATAAAGATCAGTATAGAGCCCCTTTTAAGACTTTAGTTCTAAAGTATCTGCATAATATACATATAACAGCCTATCTAATATTTAATAGGTTACAGTTTATTTGTAGCGAAATTCATTTTAGAGTAAGTCTTAAGAAGAATCCTGAGGGACGTCAATTTATATTTTTTTAAATGACACAAAACTCTGTTAAACAATTTTCCGTTTATTTCATTTCCCGGCAATGGCACCCATCCTTCGAAAATCATTAAATTTTGATTGGGCCTTCAAGTATTGCATGGAAATTATTTAAAAAATTGTAATTCAACCGATGGTCAAATTGAATAGAAGTTGTGTTATCATCCTATGGAAAATAATTTTTTAATGGATTAGGTGAATGATACAATTTTATAAAGAATTACTTTTAAAAATTAAAAATACGTTAATACAGATAGAACTTTAAATTTATTTATATTTTCCGTAGATCTTTACTGTTTAATTTATTTTCTAAATTCTATTTTAGCCAATTTGGTATAATTACAGCAAATCCATATCTTAAAGTTAAAGACATAATTAAAAGGACAAAAACTATATTATTACTTGAAAAATTATAGAAAACAAAGTACCTATTGTTGTTCGGTTGTTAATTAACAAATCTCTTGCTAAACATTTACAGTTTTACCACATTTGAGATAATCTTCCCTTGCTACCAATTATTGACCACCTAGACCAGTTGGCGCTCAACAGGATTTGGCAGGATGCCTTGGAACGCGCGCTCCTGCAATGCCTGCAGGGAGTACGCGTACAACGATGAGATGAAATTGATGACGGCATCCTTTCTTTGTCAAGTGACAGGGTTTCGATGACTAATAGTAATGTATGAACTGTTCGTATTGATTCTTACAAAGCGATTTTCCTCAATGCGATGGTACGATGGGAAAAGTTTCTGTAACGTAATATATCCTTGATATTCAAAATGTGATACGATCACATATTTGGAGGATTTGAGGAATCATCATGCGATTAAATCGGTTGTAATATACAGGGTGCTAATGAATTTATGCCAAAAATTTAAAGGGGTGAAAAAAGAGCAAAAACTGAGTTAACTGATGTCACAAACTTGTATCGGAAGTTTAAGGTCATAGAGAAAAAAGCTAATTAAAAAACTGTTTTGGAACTGCTGAAATACATGTATATTATACGGCGAGTACTTACAAAAAATTCTGTAACACTTTTTACGAGTTTGTAGGTTTCTTATGAAGCCGGACTGTATTCGAAAGTCAGTTTGTATTACATTGTTGTAGTGATTGCTGTGCTGTTTTTCAAGAGTAACTTTAATAGCCGTATTTTCAAGTTTTCTTTTGAAAATGGCAATTTATCTAGCAATCGCGAATATTATGATATACTCATAATTTAAGGTGAAGCAAACAAACCAGAGCTTGTTAAGTGTACCGTACAAGACATCCTGAACGACGTACTCTCGTACCGCGAACATTTGTTGCTGTAGCGCAAAGGGTTTTGGATACCGGTGAAGTACAACCGCGTCAAAGTCGCGACGGTGACCCAGGGCAACCACTAAGAATCTTAAATGCCGAGGAGATGATTTTAGATCTCGTCGAAGAAAATTTGCATGGTAGCACCAAAAATATCGTACAGCAAGTAAATATTTCGCATCCTGTTGTGTGGCGGACATTATGACAGTTTCAGTTGTACCATTTCATATTCAACGTGTTCAGGCACTTACTTGTTACAGATAAAGCACGTTTCAGCCAAAATGGTGTACGTATCGTTCACAATATGCCTTTCAGCAACAGTTTTCAGTGAAAATGTGGGCTGGTATCATCGTAAATGACACTTTAATAGGACCTTTTGAAGTGTCTAGACGCTTAAGATGGTGCTTCATCGCTTGCTGGAGTTATTGGAAGACGTGCCATTAAATATTCAGCAAAATATGTGCATGGTTACTGCATGACGGAGCCCCAGCTCACTTTTTTCGGAAAGTGCACGACTTTCTAAATATTACTTTTCCTGATCGCTGGATAGGTTGCGGCAGCCTAGTTAGATGCCTCCCCCGGTCCCCGGATCTCACTCCTTTAGATTTCTTTTTGTGGGGATATGTGAAAAGTGTATTCCACGGAAGTTTTTGACATCTACCAACTGCGACATCGTATTACCGAAACTTGTAATACGATTCGAGAGGTCGTGGCAATGTTGCAACGCGTGCGAGCGATTTGGATACGTCGCCGTCGCGCTGAAGCTTGTGTGCAAGCAAATCAGCAGTTCTCAAAAGGTGGCTCCTTGCAATGTTGAGGTAAGTCAGATTTTAAAATTACATTTTACTAAACACAAATCCATGTATTTACCTCATTTTGACATAACGAACGTGTTTCGAAAATATTTGACATAAGTTCATTAACACCCGGTATGTAATAAATATTGAGTTTGGACTATAACATCACTAACTATGTAAAGAAGGCAATATTGGTGTTTAAAGTTGTGTAAAACCTAAAAGCAGCCCTGGAAACGGGTCAATACATCATATTTGTGAGGCTTGGTGCATATTTGGGATATTCAAAGGCTCAATCAATCCCTGCAATTCTTTGGCTTCGGTTGAAAACCAGAAAACCTAAATATCAGCGGCAAAATTCAAATCACTTTACAGTGTGAATTGGTGAGATTCAAGCACCAACAACACAGCAGAACAATGACGCGATCTGTTTAATGGGCCATAATTTTTAAATCACAAACATAGTGCAATGCACTCATTCAATATCGCAGGTATATTCTGGATACGCGAAGACAAAATCAGTCTTGTTACCGTTCTTGATTTAATGGGTTTCTCTTTACGTGAGGCTTTGCAAAGGAGTCTGTCATGGTATCAGGTATCTAACATTTTTCAAAGCAGTTGAGAATGTCTAGTTATAAAATTACACCTAGAGGCAGTATTAAATGAATACAGTGGTTTTTAGTTATTGTTTTCACGCATTTATTGTTGAATCTTAAAAGGAGATGTTGGAGTACCTTTTATTTGGTATACAGCGTGTCCCACTAGTGCGGGAAAGTACAATATCTATGTTAAAAGGAGGAATATATGGATTTATCTTTTTATTGTGTTGCCACATTTCTCGGAATGTACAAATTAAAAATATATTCAACTATACAGGGTGTTCCACTTTTCCTGGACAGACACCAACATTGGTTTTTTAAATAGAAACACACATTATTTATACATATTTTTTTCGGATTCTACATAAAAAGTAAAGGGTACTTTGTGTAAAATAGTCTATTCAAATATTCACACTTTTTGAGACATTTTGCTTGAAAGGTTTTTCTAGTCGATATTGGCTGCTTACATTTTCATGTAAGCAGCCAATATCGACTNGAAGGGGGTTTCTGATATCTGTTAAGAACTGCAGGGTTATAGGAATGATTTTGTCCTTGTATGTCCAGCATATGCCTATTTTATTGGGTGAGTGAATCGTACTGTGTGCAATGTCAGTATTTTAGCAATTCATGACCCATTAAATAAGCTTACGTCACTCACTAGTCTCTTATGTAGGCTGAGTGGATCCTATTGTCTCTGGGCTGTAACTTGTGGTTTAGGTTTGTACCTAGAATCCATCGAATGTAGAATTTTAGTGATATATTGTTTTCGGTTCACCAGTAGCTTGACAGTTGCAGAGGTGACTGAGTCTTTACACATCTTTTCAATGAGCCTCACCAATATAATGTGTTGATTGGTTTTCAGGGGTGTGTCCAATGAAAAACCAACTAAATGCAGAAAGTCTACTTTTTAGGATTTAGTGTCAGCTTTTAGCAATTACAAAAAAAAAAGAGAGGGAAGATGGATTGTTTTCCTTGACAGATTCGGTTGCCGGAGTTCAAAACATATGGTGATATGGATCTTATCAATAGAAATTACCACTTTTATTGTGTGCCTGTTTTGCTATTGATATTAATGGAGATTTTAAGTTATGTCTTTAAAATAATAATAATAATATAATAATATCTCTACTCCTCATTCTAACTAAAAGAATTAGCCCAGAAGTCGGAGACTTGTGCGGGACAGGAGGCGGCATATTATTATTACGCAGGCCGCATTTGCGCCCAGGAACGACTTATGTTGGTAGGCCCTAACCACCATTCAGTGCAGGAATGAGGGAAACCGGTGTCAATCTCTCACATTGACCCAAGCCAACATTCTTCCACCCTACCATACCTGCACAGAGGGTGCCAATCCTCCGTACAAGCATAGCTAATTTATGAACAAATTATCTCTGCACATTTGAAATTACGGAAGAGATGAATTTGGTCAAGCTGTATGGAGTTATTAGTGTACATCATTTGATGGCAGTTTGAGGAAATATTTAAAATTAGTTTCAATTGGATTAATTAAAGCAAAAGTGTTATTTTTCATAAATTTGATCACTATCATATAAACATTAAATTGTCAGGCATACACAGCCAAAATAGAGCCAAAATATGAATTCATCTTCTGTCTCCTACGCCCGAAATTATGTGTTATTATACTACTTTCCTAGCAAACTTTGTCAAGTCAATAAATATAGTCCACAAACTGGTTGTTGTTCCAACTAGTTGTTTCAAACCGATGTTACAACGTGAAGTGTTATGAGTAATATAATTAAATAGGTACATGAATGTTGGTGTTTCGCTGATCCTATTACAAACTTTAGAATATAGTAAGTTTGATCATGCGATAGTCCTTCGTGACAATAGTCATTTTATTTGCCGTCTTTTGTAAAACACCTTTAGTTGTAAAATTCTTGCAGGATTTTATAAAGACCTGTATCTTTTGGAGTGGATATATATTCTTCATTAGTTTAGGAAAATATATAGTTCAAGTGAGTCAGTTGAACTTATTATTTAAGAGAGTATTAACAAGTGGTTCCATGAGTATTTATGATTCATCACTAAATTTTAATTTTAAGAAAAATAGGACAAAAAATTATATTTTGAATTCTTGGACTTTGAGTATATGACGACGTGAATCTTTGGGTACTATAATTACATATTTTTCAAATTCATAATTTGATTAAAAGTTAAGTTCCTGTTTCAAGAGATTCATAATTACTAAAATTCGAGCTAAAATTTAAACACAGCACTATCTTCGTACTAGAAAATCGATGCATTTTATTTTATTTATTAAAAAATTAAGAAACAAAAAATGTAAATTTACTAAATGTTTCACAATAATAGTTATTTACATTTCTTTCCGTAGGTTAAGTCTGTCGCGTGCACGCGTGCTATGCATTAGCAGGTTAAGCGTTGTTGTCACGTTGTGATGAAACTCCCCAATATTAAAGGCGGTTTTCCACTAAACGGACAAAACAAAAACAAAACACAAACTTGTGTCGAATAAAACAGAACTGTAACTTTTCGCAAACTTTTTGAAGACTGGCGTGTTTTGCGACAGTTGGAGTTTTGTTTTTCGGGTCCCGCTCGAAAGCGGTCACATCAAAAGGTTTCGACGTGTTTTGAAACTCAAGTCTGTTTAGTGGAAACGGTCGTGTTGTGTTTTCTATTTAAGTGATCCTACCCAATATTTATATTGGCCTTTTCTTCTTCCCAAAAACAATATTTTAAATATTAATGCATTATAGCTATTAAAAAATATATTTGTGTACGGTTAAGGTTACTTAGCTAGTATACAAACTAACTAACTAACCAAGTAAATACTTCAAACGTACACTTACTTTTTTCCAAGGACTTCAGTATAAACCAGCCATAACTAAGAAAAAAAAATCTTCTCTAAACATGTTGGTTGGTTATTGGAAAAATTTGTTCTGACTTCTTCGCGACAACCAGTAGAAAAGGATCGAAAACAAAAACAAAACTCGAACAAAATGTAGCCCGCTTGATGGAAACAAGAGTTTTGGGTTTGTTTTTGTTTTTCAGGTTCTAGAAAACACAAACAGGACATAAACTCAACTGTCCGTTTAGTGGAAAACCGTCATAATACTCGCTGTATTTTTAAAACTGTTAATCTTACGCCCTTGTAATTTTTTTTGTTCATTTATCTATCTCATGCTGAAGTAATGGCAGTCTAACTTCTTACACCCTGTAGTAAATGAAAATAAGAAAATTATATTTCCCGCATCAAGGAAAATGTTTTAAATAATATTAATTGAAAGATATCTATTGAATTATTTTTTAAATATGTATATGAATATGCATGATGAATATGAATATGTATGATTATTTTGGATTAGATCAGATTAGATTAGATTGGATTAGATTAGATTACATCCCTATAGACACCATAGATTTGTATTACGTTAGACGAAAAAATAGACCTAAAACGTTTAAAGGAGTTAAAAGTACGAAATTACGAAAATCCTTATTTTTATTTATTGTTTAAAGCTATACGTACGTAAATAAAAAATAGAATATAATTTTCATTTGAGATTGTTTTTCAATATTTACATCACGATTTTGAGAATAATTATTAAGCTATAGCTTTTCGCAAATATAATGAATCATTTGCATTTGTTCGACTATCTGCAGATCTTCTAGGACTCGATTTGTAAATCCATGAAAGTTAAATTTGAGCAACTGACGGAATTAAGTGGTTTAGTCAAGGATGTCTCTACACATTATCGACATCGACTGACAGAAATTTCAGAATATCGTCCACGTTTCCTTAATCTGATTGATGTAACTTTTCATTAATTATCTTATTCTTGATCTTTGGATTTATATATCAGCCTTAACAACTTTTATTATGGCATAAGTATGTTAATATTTTCTGAAAGAGTTTATTTGTAGCATTCTTTTTTCCGCACAACACCGACATGAAAAGTTAGAAAAAAAGGATAAACACCTGCGCCACAAGCCTGGATTTGTTTTTTTTGTCTAGCTCCAAATTGAGAAATACAAAACAATGCTCATATCAACGTATAGAAACAACTTATTTTCTCTTCTAAGTTTGGTAGAACCTCTGGGTAATATTTTTGTGCAGGGGTTTATTTATTAGTGTTTTTTAGAAAGTTTACGATGTTCTTATTAACATATTTTTTAAAAATATTCAGTTGACATTTCAACAAACCTTTGTCTTACCTCGGGACATTTTTTGTTTAATAAAAATGTCGAAGTACGAACGAGGGCAAGAGGGGTTGTAATATCCATTGACTTTCATTGACATTGGTTGCTGTTTAATTTCTAAATTTCATTGAAACCGTTATTTCCATTTTTTTGTGCATTTTTTATTCAATTTCTGTCTGCTTTAAGTAAGATATTTAAAAATCGCGTCTTCTTATTTGCGTGATTGTATGAATATTCTTCTTTTCCGACTAAACCCCGTATTTAAGCATTTCTTGAGTTCTCGAACAACATATTTGATTTACTGCCCATGGCTTCCCAAGAGAAGCAAAACTTTTTATCAAGAATAATTTCTTCTCGAAAGATCAACAATAAAAAAGTTTACATACAGGGTGTCTCACAGTGACGGCCCATTTGAATTATTTCAGAGAATACTTCGATTTGAATTTTGAAAATTTGGGATACCGGATTTTCCGGCATGCCCTTCTTAATTAAAATAATGGTGTCCACGTACCACTTCCGGTTATACCGGAAGTCGCCATCAACTTGCTTATTTTAAATGGAACACCCTATATATTATTGCAGTTTTGGTCTACGTGTTATTTTAGATGGACTTTTATGAAGTTTCCCTATTCCTAAAATTAACCGCTTTCGAGATATTTAATTCTTTTCAGAAAAATGGAGAGTAAAAGTGACTAGCTTTAAACCATGTGTATTTTATAGTAAGAAAGATAAAGGCAAAAATATTTATAGGGGGGATAGCTAGACCCCTAAGCTTCCCATCTATACTTTCAAAGTGGCTTAATTCCACACAGGGTGTTAGAAATTTAATGCCGAGTTTAGTTAACTTCAAACCTTCATAAGTCGTTTTTTTTAAATGGAACACCCTGTATGTTTTTCTATATTCTGAAATACAATTTTATTCTCTTTCGAACGGTATCAGGGTTCCCTATACCTATCTCTTCTAGTTTTTAAGTTATCTACTATTTTTTATGTAATCACCTAAAATCATGTAATTTCTTGCGAGGATAGCTGTGGAAATTTTAGCAAAACTTCAAAACAAACAACTAAACTGTCACCAGTTATTTATTATTTATTCACAGACGTTGCGATGGGAATCTAAGCAGAACATTTACAGTGTTTAATGAAACATATGCCAATTTTCCACCAATGAGCAGAATAAAGTTAAGAAGAATTCTAAAAAATCAACTTTATGAATACACAATTTTAATTATGTATGTTGATAATAATAATAATAATGCACTAAGATAAAAAAAATTACTTAAAAAAGTCATAAGTGTTCAAAATTAACAGCTACGCACTTGTGGATTCTAGATTTGACACCATCAGTCACCGCTTTTGCTATTTCAACTGCAGGGAATTCATGGAACGCTACTTTTTGCTTTATTACTCCACAAACGTAAAAATCTAATGGAGTGAGGTCGGGTGACCTCACTGGCCAATTCCATGGTCCTAGGCGTCTCATCCATCTATGGTCTAAAGGTATATCATCTAGAAAATCTGCCACAACCGTTTGCAAAATATTGAGATATCTGTCGGCATTTAAATTTTCTTCGGTAAGAAATTTGGTTATCTTTAATTAGACAAAAAACATTTACGATAAATTTATTTTGAAAGTTTCTTTGCCGGATAACATGAGGATTTTCAGATGACCACAAATGAGTATTATGTCTATTAAAAATACCTTTTCTCGTAAATTTTGACTCGTCTGTCCATATAATATGTTGCAAAAATTGTGGATCTTCTTGGTATCGCACTAACATCGTTTCACAAAATTGTACACGTTGCACGGCGTCACCCGGATGAAGAGCAGAAAGTAGTTTGTATGGATTCAAATCATTAGTTCTTAGCATACTGTGAATGGACGCTCGTGAAATGCCTAAATCATACTCTGCGGCATGAGTTGAGGATTCTGGATGAACATTAAAATAGGCTAGCACATTTACTACATTATCTTCATTTGAAATTATTGGTTTTGGTAAAATTCTTTCTGCACAAATTCGGCCATACTCTAGTTGATTTGCTAAAATTCTTCTTAACTTTTTTCTGCTCATTGGTGGCAAATTTGGATATGTCTCATTAAAAACTGTACATGTTCTGCTTATAATCACATTGCAACGTCCGTGAATGATTAATAAATTTAAAATATCAGCATTTGAATGTGTATTGCTTTCCATTTCTTACAAACACTAAATTAAACTGTCACTGAAAGAGACTAACAACAAATTGACAGTTTAGTTGTTTGTTTTGAAGTTTTGCTAAAAATTCTACAGCTATCCTCGCCAGAAATTAACTGATTTAGGTGATTACACCAAAAATAGTAGATAACTTAAAAACTAGAAGAGATAGGTATAGGGAACCCTGATACCGTTCGAAAGAGAATAAAATTGTATTTCAGAATATAGAAAAACATACAGGGGGTCCCATTAAAAAAACCGACTTATGAAGATTTGAAGTTAACTAAACTCGGCATTAAATTTCTAGCACCCTGTATGCAATTAAGCCACTTTGAAAGTATAGATGGGAAGCTTAGGGGTCTAGCTATCCCCCCTATAAATATTGTTGCTTTATCTTTCTTACTATAAAATACATATGGTTTGAAGCTAGTCACTGTTTTTTTTTTGAAAAAAATTAAATATCTCGAAAACGGTTAATTTTAGGAATAGGGAAACCTAAAATAACATGTATAATCCAAAATTGCAATAATATATAGGGTGTTCATTTAAAATAAGCAAATTGATGGCGACTTCCGGTATAACCCGAAGTAGTACGTGGACGCCATTATTTTAGTTGAGAAGGGCATGCCAAAAACCCGGTTTCCCAAATTTTCAAAATTCAAATCAAAGTAGTCTCTGAAATAATTCTAATGGTGCGTCAATACCACAAACTGTTTTATTAATATTTTAGTTAATTGATGTTAAAAATGTTTATCCACGACTATTGTATAATGTACCCATTATACGTCTGTTTGCTCGACCTTAATAATACCCATTAATCACGGCAGTGATTAATGAGTCATTAATCACTACTGTCAGATGCTTCCTTAATTTAGCTATAATATTATATTGTTCTGCTACAAACAATCCGTTTTTAAAATTTTATCGTGTAAACCACTAAATATTTTCAATTCAGTGCTGTACATATAAAAAAAAAATTAAAAAAGTGAATTTTCCTAGACCGGATTCGAACCCGGGACCCGCGGTTGGAAGGGAAAGAGCATCTACACTGAGCCATCAGCGACTTCATTTGTGCGAGTCGTATATCTGTTTCTTAACATACCATGTTTTTCGAAACATTTCAAAAAAAACTTCAACAAAAATATTTAGTAGTCGTGGATAAAGTATAGTATTCTACTCCCGTATAATGGGTATTATTCACTCGGTGATTTAGGCCACTCGCCTGCGGCTCGTGGCCGTAAACTTCACCTCGTGAATAATACCCATCATTATACGCTCGTTGAATAATATACTATTATGAAATATAAGACCTATTTTTTGAACCAGTGAGTTCCGACAGTTATGTCATTTTAACTTCCAACTACTGAATTAGTATACAGAATACCATCGTCCCGACATGTTCCCGGAATGTCTTTAAACGTTAAACGTTCGCCCGCTATCATCGCCGGGGTCCGCGGTTCAATATTTCCAGCATGTGGGCCGATTCGCACTAGCAACAACGCCGAACCACTCAAAATCTGCGTGTCGGAGGGCAGTTAGTTAACAGCAGCCAAGGCCCACGATTACCATAGCTCTTTAAACTTAATATAAGCGCTTCAAGCTTTCCAACTGTATCTTAATAACATCTCTCCACTGTTCACATTTCACTCTATACGACGGTGCTATCTAGAAAACCTCATATAATTCCGTGAGTCAGGCTGGTGCATTTTAGCGATAAGAATGTTCTATTTTGATAGCGTTTGCTTTGCGGATTATTGGGGATGAACGTAAATTTTCCGGTAATGGGGCTCCGGTTTTATGCGGCAGCAGATAATCATCGTTGACAAATTAGTACCGAAAAAAAAAATAACTGGTAATGATAAGGAGTATATGTGCGTGGTTTCTGTGAATTAAGCAAACAAATGTTCAATAATTTATGAGTATGGTCTATGAGAATGTACTAGGATTTCTATAGTACCTACTTCTGGGATGACTGATGGTTGAGTTATTTTTTTGCCAGAGTCCCTTAAGAGAATGCTCCTAAAAGTTGTTTTTTTCTAGATATCTCCGAAATCGTTCGAGATAAGAAAATTAAATTAAATTTGAACCGAGTAGCACTCAATTACATTGCAATTCTGATAGTCAAAAAATAATTACTAAAATTTAGCCAGTCTCAAATTGAGAGTGTTGTGGTTAAATATTGCTTGGGTTTTTTCAAATGATAATCTTTTAACAGGTCAACAAAAAACAACAAAAAGTATGTAGGTAATTTTAAATAATTTAACTGTAAAGATATACGATAAGTTGCATTGCATTTAAAAATTTTATATTAGATGCAGAAAATATATAAAACGCTATTTACAAACGTACAATCCATACACAATATAGAAAATAATTATTGTTAATCACTTATTTGACAAGAAAATATAAAAATTCGTAAAACTGACTAACTGACTGCTACTTTTCAATCTATAAATAATATGGGTTTATGAAAATAATTCCAAACAACACAGTTATGTCAATAAAACATAACATTTATTTTTTTCTCTTCGAAAATTGAATTGATGTTTAAATGTTTGCCATAAAAGAATTTTAGAAGTTAGTTTTCTGTAGAGGATTTCTTCCCAATACTGTACATCGTAATTATAAAAAAAATATATTAAGCTAATAAGATCTGCTATATAATTTAAAACCACCGACATATGTATATGTTATATTTTACATTCACAATCTGGTATGGGTGGAAATTTTATGTAGACTAGATAGCAATCACAAGATAAACTAATTTAATATTATTTATTGCAATATTAAATTTGTATTTGTTTGATTTTAGTTAACATTTTCTAATGATGTCCAATTTTAAACTATATAGTTTAATATTAAATCTATTTATAACGAGTATACTCGTATTATAGAAGTATCTTTCATAGATGTTTTAGACAGTTTTGACGTCTAACAAATGGATAATGTGGCTTAATGGCTTAACGTATGTTCCTTGGGATTGAAATAAAAAAAGTTTAATATGTAATTGAAGAATGAAAAACATTCTCTAATATTGATCAAATATTCTAAACTTAAATTTTATCCCCAAACTACTATCCAAATGCTATTTTTTTAAATTTACTTTGTTGCGTTTAGTGGATGTAAATTTCAGCGTCACTGCAACTTCGGACGTCTTTCAAAGATCCAATCTGAACCCTTTACTGTTTTTAACATTTATATCAACGATATTTGCACCATTGTAGAATCTGCAATTCTGATTTTTGATGAGGAATATATTGGAAAACAGATAATATTTGTAGACTTCATGAGCTCGTCGAATAATCTAAATGATTTTGAAATACGATGCAGTGAAAGTCGGTGAGAACTCTGCTGTTTCTAAATATAAAATTGTTATGTATATTAGGAGGTGTATTATAGAAAATATGCATGTAAAATTAGTAGAGAAATAATTAAAGATCTAGGAGTTTTTCTATGGCTTTTAATCAGATCAGATCAGATTAGTTATATGTCAAGAAAATGGCTGGTCCCATCGCTTATAAATGTAAGGGCTCTGGAAATTCAATATTATGTGTATGTTAGATCTAATCGTTGGTCTGGAACTCTTACCATTATATAAACTGTGATAGTCTTGAAATTGTATGAGGACTATTTCAAGCTTTTAAGTGCAGTAGATGTATCTGGGGTAAGAAATTATTTTGAAGTGTTCAAATTTGAGTTAACTTTTCAATTTTTTATAAAACATATTTTATACGAAATAACTAGATATCTTTATTAAATATTAACGTAAATATGTTACAGTTAAGAATGGAAAAGGATGTTAGATAAGTGACCACCTCTTGCAGCTCTACAAGTCTTCAATCTTTCAGCAAAATTTTCCATCACATGTTCACATAATATTAGTTCAATTTGAGTGATTTGTTCAATTGTTTTCTTTCTGATGCTGAATGGTTTAAGGATTGTCAGCATTAACTTGACTCTTAAAAAAAACTCAAAAAGAAGTCTAATGGAGATAGATCACAAGATCTTGGTGGTCAATGACCATCCTTCGATTTCCAAATTTCTGTTCCAAAAAATCGATTGTTTCCGCTGCTGGACATGTTGCACCGACCTATTGAAACCACATATTCTTCACATTAATACACTCCAACTCACCTCATAAAAAGATATTAATCATAGTTCGATATCGAGCACCACTCACAGTACCGTTTTCATATTTATTTTCGGGGAAGTATGGACCAATCATTCCACCAGACTAAAAACCATACCAAACAGTTACTTTTTGTGGATGCATTGGTTGTTCCAATATTACTCGTTCGGGGTTTTCTTCGCCCCAGATACGACAATTTTGTGTGTTTACATATCCACCAACTTCAAAATGAGCTTTATCACTACAGAAGATTTTGTTAAAAAAATATATAATTTTTGTCTTTCTCTTGCAGAGCCCGATAATTCTTGTTTTAACTGTATTTTGTAAACCTTTTAGTGAAAGTGTTGAATAAAGTGAGTTGTTTGCCTAATTGCTGTGAACGATGACGAATTGATGTGTTTGGTTCTGCAGTGACACTACCATTGACAGCTGCAATATCTTCTGAAGAAGTTTATGAATTTCAGTGATATTCGACACGACAAAATTATACTGGGGGGTTTTCCAGAGATTATTGGATCTGTATAGTACAGTGGATGTAAATTTGATAAGTACATCAAGTCGTATTCCTAGTTTCACTTAATGCGATCTGTTAATATTTTTTCGAAACTTTTATACACTTTACGCATAACAATAACATAAGCGAGCCATACACACTGTTGTCAAATTAAAGATTTTTTTTAATATTATGGATAAAGTGGAGATAAAGAATCAGTGTTTATGATAAACAAATTATTACTTACTGATTTGAGGTCGTGTTGGAAGAGCACATATCTAAGGTCCTTTGAGCACTGATATCCTCTGACATTCTGTTGCCTCTGAAATTAAAATAAAACCTTTAGCATTTAATTCTTTTAATATTTACTGGCAATTGAATAAAAAAAAATGTATATAGTTTCATTGCAAAAATGTTATTAGCGAATTAGATAAGCAATCAAATCGGTGCAATATTATGTGCAATATTCTTTTTATTATTTACATATTCCTAAGTAAATTGTTTTCAGGTTATTAATATCGCTTCTATCATATTTTTCTTTGTGGAAAAACATAAACTGAGTTTTCAAAACAGGTCTTACTAAAATGGCTCACACATACCCTACAGTTAGGTACCTTATAACTGATTATAGAATTTTATAGAATTAAAGATGACATTTTGCTCATGGAATGGTAATTTGTGCAAAAAGTGTCTGTTTGGTAAAATAAGACCCATCACAATATGTACCGCTTTATACGTTCCTAATCCGGATGACGAAACGATTAGTTTTATTTTAGTTGTCAAAAAAATTTTACTTATAATTTTATATTATTAACAGGTATATCTACAGATCACTTTTGTATCGTAACAATATGGCAATCGAAGGAAGAAACTATTTGTATTTTAATTCTGGGTGTCAACCCTGACAGCAAAGAAAATAAATCAGAGTCAGCAAGGCTCGATATATTATGGTCTTCTTCGAGCAGTATATTAGCAGTTTATTAAAAGAAAATGGCTGTGTGGAATCAACAAGTGCCAGCACAATAGATCACCAAGCATCCCTCCAGTAGAGACTGACGTATTCAGAATTATTACCTATAAACGTGTTACACCATCACGACCATTTGCAAATCTGGTTATGCGGGACCAGCATATATGAAAGATAGAAAAATTCGGAATTCCAAAATGATAAAGGCGTATATGTTCATTTTTATATTCATGGCAACAAAGGCAGGTCACTTGGAGCTTGTGAGTGATTTGAGGTCAGAAATACTTCTAAATACTTTTAAGCAATTCGTTTCACGAAGCGGATTATGCAGTCACATCTTTTCAGACAATGCGACGAACGTTACAGGTGCCAAAAAGGGTTGTTAGATATAACAACAAAAATAAATAAAATTCAACAAAAAATACAATGGCATTTCATACCTGTACGGTCGTCAAATTTTGGTGGTATATGGGGCGCCACTGTAAAAAACGTTAAACATCACTTACCGAATATTTAATAATACAGGGAGTACCAAAATGAATATCGGGGTTTTAAAGCTTTGTAGAATTTATTACAGTGACCTCATCATTACAAATTATACATCAAGTGAACGAGTAACTCAAACAGTTTGTCCTACAAGTATTCGTGCGCGTGCGCATGCTCTGGTTCCTTCTAACGTCTTCCGTTAGAAGCGCTAGTAGCCAAGATGGCAATTAGGGAGCAGAAAGCTTTTTGTGTGTTACAGTTTGCAAAGACTGAATCTGTAATTAGAGTGCAACGTGCGTTCCGTATTATGTTAGTAAGTGATGGCTCGTTCCTCAATTACACAAAGCTGAACCAGAGAACTTTATTTGGCAGCAAGATGGTGCGCCGCCTCATTGGCATGCCTTCGTAAATGATTGGTTAAACAACGTTGTTTCCGACAGGTGGATTGGCCGCAAAAGGCCGGATGACAGAGCTTGTTCCGCATGGCCTCCACGTTCACCAGATCTGACGCCATGCCATTTTTACCTTTGGGGGTTTGTAAAGGATCGGATGTATGTGCCTCTGCTACTAGCTGACCTAAATGACCTACGACATAGAGTTGAAGCTGCAGTTGTATCAATTACCTACTCCAGACATACTGAGCAAGGTTTGTGACGAACTCGGCTATCGACACGGTGTGTGCCGTGTGACGGAGGGTGCGCACATTGAACACTTGTAGGACAAACTTTTTGAGTTGCTCGTACATTTGATGTATAATTTGTAAAGGTAAGGTCACTGTAATTAATTCTACAAAGCTTTAAAACCCCGATATTCAATTTGGAACGCCCTGTATAAATTTAACAAATGATGAATATTATACATTTGTAACGAATATCGAAGCTGTTTTAAATCCCCGAGTATTATATTCTGTCCCTTATTCGATAATTCAAATGTTCCAATATTTTTGGACTAGGTAGAAAACCGCATAGCTACATCGATGTCAAGAGGGAACCAAATGCAATTGGTACCTACAGATTTATCATCAATTTTGAGTTCTCTGGTGCTTCTAAAGAAGACCCAAAAGAAGGATAATCACCGTTCGTAGTATCAGTGAAAACTAATGATAATGATGATGTAGTAAAACGTACAATTGGAAGGTGTTACCTAGTTGAAATTAGTGCAGATCACCTCACCCCTTTTCTTTGAAAAAGGAACATTCAAGGGAGTCGGTATGTTCAGTAAATCAGTAAAATATACCCCTGTAGAATATGCAATCCTTTGTACGTTCCTAACCCAGGTGAGGAAACTGTTTGTTTTGCTTTAATTGTAATTAGTTGCATGTTAAGAAAAAATTGCATATATTATAAACACAAATATCTACAGTCCACTTTTGTATCGTAACAATATAGCAATCCAAGAAAGAATCTGTATTTTCTGTATGTCAATTCAGATAGAGAAGAAAATAAATCAGAGCTAGCAAGGCTCAACATTATTTATAGTACAAATAACACAGTTACAAAACAACCAAGTAATACATATAAATTATATTATAAATTTATTAATAGTATATTAAACATGTTTAGAAAAGTAAAGTTTCACTAAACGAATATCTCACTCGTACTCAAAAGCTATATGAGTTTAGTTAAACTGCCTTTCTTACGAAATTTGTTTATACTATTTTTTCCCATTTTGTGCACGTTTATATAATAACAATTAAGTTTCATTTTTGTAAGTCGAACTNCTTACCCTTCCAGTTAATTCGGATGTAACGTTTAACTTATTATTTATTGACCAATTGAAGTGTAAATAATGATTTATTGTATTTAAATTTTCGCTCTACTTTTCATTTGAAACCACGAAACTGTTCCCAATCCGTCTATGCAGGACCAATTCGGCCAAAGTAGAAACCTATATCCGAAGGGACCCAAACTACCCTATACAAGAAGTAGAAAAGTAGAAGATGCAGCGCGGAAAATAGTAATTTTTACAAAGTTTCTAAAAATTTCCATCAAAGTTCTTATGAAGCTTCCAGCCGCCCCTATACACCAAAACCACTGTAGGCGATATCGCTGGAGGTCAATGTAGCAGAGCAGCCGTCGACAACGGGCTGCAAAAATAGAAAATTCACCTCAGTTTCGAATATTGGAAACTGAAAAGCTTTCCGAACATTTCTTAATTAGAGCCAGGAAACAGCAAAACAAAACCAATGTACCATGTTATACTGTAAGTCGATCATCAGTTCCAGTCGGCGATGATCCAAAGATGGGTAACCTTTAGAGGGTTCAATTGTCCAAATCTAAGGCGACAGACATCTGTGGATCCATCGAGGACCGTGACCGAACGTCAACCTTGATGCCTTGCCGTACTTTTCAAATTATTACCATTTTGCATTGTATAACGCCTCTGCAGATCAACAATAAAAAATACCTTCATATTTTAAGAGTAAATCCATTTTTCAATAATTCAAAACATTGATAAGAAATTTTCACAATATTGCCAGCACATTGCTCCCGACCTAGACCTAGCGCTCCATCCACCAGACATTGTGCAATGCTGCGGTGAAGATCCTAAGGGATAAAATAAGAAGCTGCCCAAATTTATAGGTACTCATAAGTAGAACGCTTACACAAGCTCCAAGAAGCTTTCCTTTCAGGCACTCACAGGAGACCTCGAAATCAGTGCTAGGCAATGCAAAGCCAAAAAAAAACAGTGATATCAGACAACCATACTCCAAGTGTCAAAAAAAAAACATAAGGCTCAGTTGAAAGCCTCCAGGAAATCATGCCATCTCAAGAGTGTACCAAAGTGGAAGAAGGCAACAAAACAAATTAGATTCTTACTATTTTTCAAGGTAACTACCCGCGTCTGATCACATGGACAAAATCATGTCCCGCGACATGGCTCACTAAGAACGCCAAATATGCCTAACAAGGGTCAAAATAAGGTAGATCCGCCATATGACACCCAAACTGGTGCTCAAATGTAGAGACAACGAAACACCAACCTTATTGAAAGACGAAATCGTATCTTATAAGGGTGTTCCCATATTTTCATATTTAAAGCTTTTTCAAAGTATGGAACTGAGAAACTAATATCTGAACTCATATATTTAATTTTTTCTGGGCTGTTAATATCTGGATATATATTTTTTAAGCTGTCTCTGGGAGAAGTACGTATTTGACTTCAGTTTAACATTTCCATTAGGCAATTTATGACATATTTCTTGCGATTCGTAGTATACAGATATTAATAGACCGTATAACAAAAAAAGGAGTCTGCCTCTGCCCTAAAACAGCTAGTGGCGTTAGCCATAAATATTTCCTACGCCAGGGAGCATGTAAACAAGAGGGAGCATTGGCCTGATAAATACTTCCTATTTGAGGGAGCCACTACGGAAGGAATATCCAAAAGGAGAGCGCGGGTTCGCTTCTAAATTTTGCATTGCCTCAGTCGTGTGAAAATTGTAAGTATCGCTTTGATGGATTGAAAATTTGTACTTTTTGCAAATTTTTTATTCACCGAATTTTAAGTATAATATTAACCTTGCACACAGAAAAACCCTACAATTAAACTATACCTACAGCTAGAAAAATGATTGTATCCATAAGAAAAATAAGATTTCTACACATCGTAAAAAGTGGAAAAAAATTATAGTAGGATGAAACCCATTGGAAAAGGAAGAGAATATAACAGAAATGAAAGGAAAAATAATTTACGGGCGATCTGAGGTCGGGAAGGGGAAGGGGGTGAGTTTTTAAGGGTAAAAAACGGTTTCCCATGATTTCCGGAAAAACTACAAGTCTTATGGAGAAAAGTTAAATGGCAAAGTTGTAAGTAATAAAAAGATCTACAACTTTTGTATTTACACTTTTTTCACATAACCTCAAAATTTATGTGAAAAATTCAAATAACCAAGTTTTTGGTTTTTTATTTTTATCTTTTACAAACAAATTTTTTTTTTCACGAAATTTGGTGAAAACTTACCTATTTATGTCCCAAACACGCTGTAATTTTTTTGATTTGAAATATTTATTTTTTCACCTTATTTTTACTTAATATCGAAAAAGCACCCTAATTTTCAATCGAAAATTCTCACGTCAAAATATCTGCTTTTTTAAAAACGTCGGTGGGCTTTTTCTTCGTTGAAATCTCTACTTTCTGATGGTGTAAAAAAATATATACATTACTATGGTAAGTTTTCTCAGGAAATGCAAAGAAACGAACTAGAATCCGAAAATTTTTTTCTAATCATTATGTACAATTTTGAGCTATTTATTAAAATTTACACTTTAATTACTCGAAAAACGTAAGATTCCATGTTACATTGATAAACAAAAAAATTACAAGTCGAAATATACTATTATAATTAACAACCAAATAAGTTAATAAAGTTAATATTTAATAAGACATCTACAATATTTTGAGAAAGTTGTAGAATCTTCTTTAAATTATATACGTAGATGCCTATTTATTGCTATTTTAAGATAACTTATATACCTGAGTGACCTACGGAAAATTTTAGCCCATCAAAAGGTATTTCATAGAGAAGGTGATTGTCTTGAAGATTTCGAAAATCTACTAGAATCGGGAAGGTTTGTCGAATCTCACGATGAAGAAATGGCATCAAAGAGACATAAACTAATGGAAAAGTGATTAGAATTCAAGATAAGATATTTATAAATAACAAGATTAATGTTTTTAAAAATATTATAATTAATAACGCAATCATTATAAAGTATCTAAATTCAATAGTACGATTTACATGTATATTTATACAGAGTGTACCATTTTTATTCTGAAAATTTTCAGGAAAGGGTAGATCCGATAGAATTAAAGGGACTTTGCTATATAAACTTATTTCGAAATCTGAACCCTTTCCGAAATACAGGGTGTTGAAGTTGAATTTATTTTTTATTTTTTGTTAATATCTCTTGGAGTTATAAATTAATTGTTCTCAAATTTTGTGTGGTGAATACCAAAGTGCACTAGTACTAATACACAAAACCTCAGCTTGACAGAAAAAGCCAGTGGCGTGCATTCCGCACTTGTCGATACCTTTTATAAAAAGTACGTGTAGCGCCTCTGACTGATCTTCAAAATAATATGTAATTTCAATTGTCCGTGCATTGTTCTATCAAAAAGCATTTTTACGTTTTCTAAATAATAGGCACAGTTACAGAGTAAACCGACATTTTATAAAATCATCCCTGATCTTAATTTTAGCATTATTCCTTATCTAAGAAATGTTGAAGCGCACTCCTGGCTAATTGAATACTATCTGTGATTACTAACAATGATGTTTTTTTTTTAAGTTGGAAAAAATTAAAACATTTAAAATTCTATCAGTGATTTAATAACAATAATTAATTATAAAATTAATGCACATTAACGTTTAATAAACTAAACAGAAACTGTATCATTAATGTATCAACGAATATTTAAATATTGTTCAAATATTCTCAAAATTCTTTGATTTCTGTGCTCTAATGTTCTAATGTTCGTACATTACCAATTTCATGGAGTCTTTGAAATGCATCAGTAAATAATTGAGAATTTGGATGTCATCAATCAGGAAACCTTCGTCTGTATTCTCGAGATGCCTTCAATGCGTTACCATTACACAATCCGTAACAGAACACAATATCAGCATATTCAGCATTTGAAAATTTATATGGCATTATTAAAGCACTTAATGGTATTTTATAAAAAGCTAAATCCGAGTAATTAATGTAAAAAGTTTTCGTTTCTCAGCAAAGAGTGATCATGTCAAGTTTATTATGACAACCAAAACTGTTTTCAAAGCAGCTCTGATTTTTAATTTTCTGTCACTACGAGTGAACAAAGTGTATTGCAGCCAGTGGCTTGCAATTTGAACGTTTAATATTAGTTGCTATATTACTGGTACACTTTCAGAATTGAACATCACAGATAATATTCAATTAACCAGGAATGTGCTTTAACATTTTTTAGATAAGGAATACTGAAGTCAAATTAAAACAACCTGAGCGTTTCAGTTGTTGATGAAAACAGTTCTGCTAAAAATTAAGATCAGGGATGATTTTATAAAATGTCGGTTTACTCCGTAACGGTGCCTATTATGGAGAAAACGTAAGAATACTTTTTGGCAGAACAATGCACGGAAAATTGAAATTATTTATTATTTTAAAATTTTAATATCAGTCAGTGACGTAACACGTTTTCTGTCGAGCTGAGATTTTGTGTATTAGTATTAGTGTACTGTGGCATTCACCACACAAAATTTGAGAACAATTGGTTTATAACTCAAGAGATATTAACAAAAAATGACAAAATAAATTCAACTGCAACACCCTGTATTTCGGAAACGGTTCAGATTTCGAAATAAGTTTATATAGGAAAGTCCCTTTAATTTTATCGGATCTACCTTTTCCTGAATTTTTTCAGAATAAAAATGGGGCACCCTGTATATTATGAGATTTTCTATGACATAAATGTAATTAGAATTTAATAAATCAACTTTTTTACTGAAAAAAATAGCAGCAGTGACATTTTTTAGATAAATTTCCTTTAAATTCTATCTTTAATATTTAGAACAACTATTTTCGCATGTGTTTTGCAATCTTTATGTTTTATGGATTTGTAACTTTTTTGTTTATCAATGTTATGGGATCTTACGTTTTTTGAGTAATTAAAGTGTAAATTTTAATAAATAGCTTAAAATTGTACAAAATGATTGGAAAAAAAATTTCGGATTCTAGTTTTTTCGTTTCTTTGCATTTCCGGAGAAAACTTACCATAGTAATATATATTTTTTTACACCATCAGAATGTAGAGATTTCAACGAAGAAAAAGCCCACCGACGTTTTTAAAAAAGCAGATATTTTGACGTGAGAATTTTCGATTGAAAATTAGGGTGCTTTTTCGATATTAAGTAAAAATAAGGTGAAAAAATAAATATTTCAAATCAAAAAAATTACAGCGTGTTTGGGACATAAATAGGTAAGTTTTCACCAAATTTCGTGAA